>NC_051161.1:69267054-69516699 GCF_013339745.2 Dermacentor silvarum
ATTTGGCTAGGCTAATATCTTCAGCTCTCACTAACCTCTCTCTCCCTTTCTCTCCATCTTCTGTTGGTGTCGCTGGGCAATGGAAGACTAGGTGCCCTCGCAGACGAAGCACTCTATAAAGATCTAAAAGTGGGAGAACCGATAACTTACCACCTTCCTAAGGAGGCAATTCATCACCGCTACCAATAGCTTTGGACATCGCCATGCATACTCTGCATTGAGAAGGGAGTTATCCACACATAAGCCTGCTTTACCGTTTTTTATCGATAACGAACGGGACCGGCGTACACTCTATCATGGATGTCCTTGGCTGAACGAAGCTCCGTCACCGTTTTGCGCGGAGTGCGCGACGCGGTACACTTGATCTGCCACGCCTGATGATTCGTTGTATAGAAAGGAAGAGATTATAGGTGACACCTTCAAAAGAAGGGCACTTCCTCATGCTGTCTCTGCCGCACCAAGTTTTTCTTAGGGACCAAGGATAGTTCGCATTCGCAAGGAGGTATCGCACTTTCTGCTCGCGTTTCTACGCGACACTGATTTGATGGACACGAGGCGACATGTCTGAGTGACCGGCGAAGAGACGCTCGGGCGGCGCATTTGCCGGCGCGGACTGCCAGGTCTGCTACGTACAGGAGTGAAGCGACGCGGAAAGTCACATTTCGTTGCTCTAATACGCCGAACGTTACCTCGCCCGCGCATTACATGACTTGCCCAGCTTCAACTTTTCCTCATACAGTCGAACCCGGATACATCGATCCCACATGTAACGAATTATTGTGTATAGCGAACAGCAGTAAAATCCCCTTGAAAAGTTTTGTATAAAGCTTTTATTTTATATATCGAATTACCTATACATCGAACTTTTTTTGCGATCTCCTTAAGATTCGATATATCCGGGTTCGACTGTATTCACATTGAACAACGAACAGCTCTTCGATGGTCCTCCTTTTCCTCTCGTCCTGTCCCATGCGCTGTTCCTCTATTTAGCTCCACTTGATCTTAGAATATCAGCTGCCAGTGTCCGTACTGAAATCTTACCGCCTCTTAGGTAAAGAGAGAGAGAGAGAGACAGTGTGTGTGTGTGTGTGTGTGTGTGTGTGTGTGTGTGTGTGTGTGTGTGTGTGTGTGTGTGTGTGTGTGTGTGTGTGTGTGTGTGTGTGTGTGTGTGTGTGTGTGTGTGTGTGTGTGTGTGTGTGTGTGTGTGCGTGTGTGTGTAAAACATTTTATTGAGGCTCTCAATTCGGGGCTAACAGACAGGGAGGGCCAGGGGCAACAGAAGCAAATGATATGGGGGCAGGGGACGGGGGTCGTTTGTGTACGACCCTTCCTTGCGGTACGTTGTTGGCAGGACCTGCGTCTTCACAATATTGTCTTGATCAGCTCGATAAATTTGTCTCGAGATTCTCTTAGTACGTTTTAGCCTTCTTTCATTCTTGCGAGGTGGTTAGTGTTAGTAAACTGTTGTATTGTGGCTTAAACTTTGCAAAAACCCTCATGGCATGCATGTTATCGAAGTATATATGCTCCGCGGTGGAGGCATGTATTGGGGAGAAGCCCCCTTTGAATGTGGGGTTGTTTTAGGCGCGAAGAGAGAGTAAGCTTGAGCCATGCACCATTATGTGTTGACGTCCCGAGCATAACTTGCGTAAGCGGCTTAATAATATGAAGTTAGGCTGGATTAGTGAATTATGCTCCTACAACTGCAACGCGGCCACACCTACCGTGAGAGGATGCTTGGTTAAGCGAAAGAGGACGCAGATACGAAAGACGGGTGCCGATGCCACTCTGAAGTTTTCTCAGCGGCTCGCCATGACGTCACTGATTTGTAAAGATCGCCTACTCGGATTTAGTTATGTAGAGATGGACGACATTTCATTTAAAATGAAGAAAAGACTCGACTTAGAAAGTTTCGAGAACGTTTTCTGCGCCAAGATAGCCCAAATAGGAGAAGGTATTTTGTTGCTGTAAAAAGGTGTTCGCTCCCAGGAATTGGATCCATTATGGGTGCGGAAATAGTTTCAAATGGGTGACGTCACACTTGGCGTACAGGAGCCGGGGCTACGGCGCAACATTAAAAAAGAGCCAATAAAAATTTGGCCTTTATGCCTTTCAGTAGTAGCCGAAGTTTTTTTTCTACAAAATTGATGAAAATGGGGTTTTGAACGAATACCTTTACCCGTGAACTTGTAACACCAAAGAATGGGCGAAATCGAACTATTACATTTTGAATGACCTGTCAAAACTGAATTCACTTCACGAAATCGAAATAGTGTCCCTGCGCTCTCCGCCTCGGGCGGCAGCGTCTAGCCGCTACGGAAAAAAAAAAAGAAAAAGAAAACGAAACGAGACGATGACACAGGAGGAGGATAAGGAGGATGTGATGCCCAGATTTCTCCTGTCTCCTAGAGAGAGAGAGAGAGAGAGAGAGCGGAGCGCGTTGACTCGGCGACGACGAAGACGACGACGCGAAGGACGCGCGTGCGGCCTCGACATTGAAAACGTGTCAGCGTGGCGGCGGCGTGTGCCGGGCGACCCGCATGCCGAGCGCGCTCGCACAAGACTCCCATTGTTGCTGTCGTCGTGTCCGTTCCGGTGAAAACGGCCTCGAGAGCGCACGCGCGCTTCTCACGTCTTCAAAGAAGCAAGGTCGCCGCCAGCAGGGCTTTCCGCGTGCCCGACGCGTGTTCGCGCGGATCTCGCACAAAATCAAAAGTGCGCGTGTGTGCGTCCAACTTGCATGCGTCGACGAATGGTACGGGCGCTTGCTCGGCAAGAAAATGGTCCCGTTTGTGGGTGCACCGAACGTTTGACAAACCACCAACGCGTCCTTTTAAAGCGAAGCCTTCATTGCCTTTCTCCCGACTTTCCGGGCGCGGCTGCTGCTTTGCTGGTCTTGCCGCGCGCACGTGCCGCTGGGTTTCTTGCAACCCCACCAGATGACGCTCGCCTCCGCGCATCCCGGCCGGCGCTGCCGCGGCAGCGTTGGACAGTTTGTGCGTATGGGAGGTGCTGTGCTTGCTTTCCTATGCGACAAAAATGCAGGTGCTGGGCTGTGGAGGGTGCGTGCTGGGCAGCGATAGTGTAAACATTACAATCGTCAATAGCCTGAACAGAGCGCTTGCAGCTGGGGTCTCAACAGCGTGCTGGCCACGTATGCAGGAGGAGCTCGTAAACACGCGCCAGCAAAATAGCTCTAAGCGTGCACTCAGCGGTCGAGGACACCCACGCCCGAATGAAGGGTCGCGCGGAATAGGAGCGTCTTTGCTACGCAGCGAATCGTGGTGCAGACCGCGAATGTACGCATACGATGTATACACACAATTATAATAATTAATTGAATTACGTACAGCCCCATAATTCAATTAAAGTTTAACGCTTCTGCCACGATGTGATGTGCCATATGAGGCAATGATAATGCTCAACCCTCTCCGACGTTATCCCTATTAACCCTCTGACAGCAACGCCTCATAGCACACGTCTCCCTCTGTGTTCTGTGGACTACGCAAAGAAACAGCAGTGGTGCACTGCAAGGTAACGTTTAACATCAACTCACCACTCTCTTATTGGACTAAACGCTGAAGAAATTACACATTCGACACCAACATCACCTCTATTTATCGTCATTAAAAGCAAATAGCATACAAAGATTCGCTTACATCGATTCCCACAGTGCGTGGGATCCCCGTATGTTTTCAAGCGAAGCTTGTATTGCGTCACAGATTTCGGTGGCGGCGTAGTCACGCAAAAAAGTCACGTGTGGCGAATACCCGCATTGGATATGCAGGTATGAGCCAGAGATATGCAGGTATGAGTCAGGGACAAGAAATAAAGAAAGAAGGACGGAAAGAAAGAAATAAAGAAGGAGAGAGAGAAAGAAAGAAAGAATGAAAGAAAGGAAGGAAGAGCAGGTGCGGAGAAAGCTGCGCCGGAGCCGGATCACGTGATGCGCGCGACCAATCAGGGTCGTTTGCTGTGTCGCGGGAAGAGAAAGGGAATGAAGTGGGGTTGGCGCACGCACCGCCGGGTTTCCCTCGCCTCAGATCAGTTTCGACGTCCGGATAGAAAGCCCCGCGTAGTGCGTTCCGCCGAGGAGCAGGCTGCGTTTGAGCAACGGCGCCGCGAATATGGGAAAGATTTCGTCGTCGACACGCCGATTCTAGCATGAGGGCTTCCGAAGCCCAGGCGAAACGTCAACGAAGAGCCGCGGGCCCCGAGTTGCGGGAGCGAGATGTTGAGGCCAATTGTCAGCGAAGAGCCTCCGACCCTAAGTTTAGAAGAAACGAAGCGGAATGCCTGGACAGTGTCGTCTTGCCACAAGCTCGATCAGCTTACCGCCATTTCCTCGACAGGGGAAGGGATCTGCATTGTAACAGCGGGGCTGTTTAAGCCGGCCTAATGTGTGCCGCCTGCCACTGCATTGCCTAGCAACCACCTCGCGGAGCGGCACGCTCTATGCTCAGAAGAGAGAAGCAACCACCTCGCGGAGCGTCGTGCGCTATGCTCGGGAGAGAGAAAGAGAAAATGAGAGCTAGAGAGAGATAAACAAATTGTAGCAGCATCAACGAGGCAACGCGCAGAGGTGTGGCCGGCGCCATCCGCGCTTCTCCGTTTCCCCGCATTAGCGCCGAACGCTCGCGGTGTCCGTGACGGCAGCAGGCGCCTCTGGCGGCGGCTCAGCCGAGCTCCCACCAGCTGCGAGCTACTGCGCATGCGCCATGGCGTCATCCCGGCGTGTCGTCTGCTGCGCGCCGCCCGTATACTGTGCATAGCTTTCCCCCCACTTGCCCTACACGTGTGCTCGGACTGCAAGTGCTTCGCGAGGTGTTCCCCGATGCCACGGACCACGAGGGAATGCTTATACACTTCGTATAACTTATCATCACTTGGCATTACTTTATATAACTTAGCATCACTTCTTATAGCCAGGACCAGCTAGGAACCGATCAGCTCCGCTGTGTCTTTAGCCTTGCGTCGCTAGTGCAAGCTACCCCGATTTTTTTTTACTAAATATTAAGTGTTCTGCTCCTATCCAAGGATGCCAGGGTCGCGCGGAAAGCAGAAGGTCGACGTTAAGTAAATTACACAGATGAAGTCAGCACAGATTTTTCTTCACTCCGTTATCGCAACTATATTAATTTTTTTTTCGAGAAAACAACCGACGTGCTCTGAATGGCTAACTAAGAAAGTCCTGAATCGTGCGATTTTAACTTTAAATCCTATGATGCCTATATTATTTTTACACGTTGAAACGAGTTTTTCCAATTGTGGATAGTTACACAAACCAATAATCAATGAATTAATTAATATACTCATTAGGTTCTTACTCAAAGACCATTTCCTAGCCTTTTTTTACGTTTTGGGATTACGTACCCCGGATGACTTCCACATTTTCTAGAATCGGCTGAGGGCGTATGCACACGTGTGTTGTAGATGCCCACACTGAATGAGCCAGCCCTACGCTGCAGCTTTAGATTATCGAACACTTACGTACATTTACTGCGACATCAGTAAAACGCTCGAAGTTGGCTTTGTCCGTCCGTCAGTCCCTCATTTCGACTGCACCGTCGTCTCCATCGTGTACTTTCACGGAGTGGAATCCCGGCCACGGCGGCCACATTCCGGTGGGGGCGAAATGCGAAAACACCCATGTACTTAGATTTAGGCGCATGTTAACGAACTCCAGGTTGTCTAAGTTATTCTGGAGTCTCCCACTACGGCGTGCCTCATAATCAGATCGTGGTTTTGGCACGTGAAACCCCATAATTAAAAAAAATCCATCGTGGACTCGTCGTCGTAGTTACCGCGTTGTCTTCGTCAGAAGTAAAAGCGAACAATTTGTTCCTGTTATCCTGGACGCGGAATTGCGTCTTCGCACTACGAGGTTATTGTTGATTTTGCAATCTGGTATCTTCAACGACCTCCATAATTCTTGACGTGACGCGTGGGTTGGAAAAATCACACGGTGGACAGGGAACCTCGAACACCATAACTATTACAAAAAGCGCCTTGCTTCAACCTTCAAACCAGTTTTGGAAGTACCTCAGATGACATGTGGTTCATGAACTCTTGAGTGTTCAGTGTTTTATTTAAGAAGCGTAAAGCCCTAGACGAAAAATTAAACAGCGAGAGCACACACATATCGCTCGTTGCTCGTTTGAAGTAAAAATGGAGAGGGCTTTAGCATTGATCTATTGCAAAAGTAGTAGATTTTGCGGGAAACAGTAGAAGAAAGTAGAACATTTTGAAATAGTAGTAGGTTTGTTATTGTTTTTTTTTCTGGAATACGCTAAAGATCAATACACTGCGAAGCTTATTTATCACTGCATCACTAAACATTTCTAAATATTAGTGCACTTACTGATAAATCCGTAGCTGTAGAAACGCTGGCTCTGACACTATACTGCCACCTGGGCCTGTGGATCGACAAATGGCAACCCTGGAACGTGTGCTAAGTGCGCGGCCCCTGCGTCCGACGGCGGATCGGCACTCATCAGGCTTCTGTGGCTCTGCTCTGATACGCAGGAGATTAGGCACAAGATGCTCAGGGAGGCCAAACTGACTGAGCCGAATGTTCCAGAGGGCTATACCCCAGTTGGATAACGGACAACAGATGTGCTAACTCACTGCGGCAGTAATTACATCACACAGGGCTGCATATGTTTTTTGATGTCCATTCTTATCATTTTTTACGTCCCAGTTACTTTCTTAACAAAACGTCGTTTATGCATTGAAGCACAAAAGTAGCTCGAACGCCAATGCATTTATCCACAACGTTCGGGAATTTATATGTCGAAACTGATGTCATCATGAGAATTCATTTTAAGTGAATCCGCCTTGCGAACTCCACGGCTCGAATTTGTAAATTGCAATGTGGGCCATAATGTACTTAGTTAAACACTTAATTAGTGAATTTTTGTTAATTAGTCGTATACGCATTTCGATTTTTTGTGCAAGTAATGTCCGCCTCTTCGAGTAGACCAGCTCATGAACTAGAATTGTATTATCTGCCACAGGCAACCTTTAAAAAAATTAGCAGTGGCTTAGCTCGGCTATGCCAGGCTATACGTAGCCTGAGCGAAGGTTCAGCTGGTTATTCTTAACTTTCCTGGTTGTCTAGGATTAGCTTGATTATCATGCTTACTGCTGCTTCAATGACACACACATGGTATACGCATTATGTGCCACATATATATATATATATATATATATATATATATATATATATATATATTTTGCTCAACGTCTGGTCGCTTCTCTATTGCCACAAAGACGGCTCGGTGGTCAGTGTAGGAACACGCTGCCGTCTCTATGGCCCCAACGCAGTATTTTGAAATGATTGTCTGTCTGTGATACACAAGATCAATGGTGGTTCCCCATTGGGTCGTCTGTACAGTTGGAACACTCGCTAAGTCCCAGGTTAAACGTGTCCTTCAAAGCAACACCAAGAGAGACTGGAGCACGATTGAAGTCACCAGCCACCACACACAGTTCACTTGCCGCACGACTAGGTATAGACGTCTATAGTGTCTTTAACTGAATTGTTCGGCGACACGTACACGGCTTCGATGACCACACCACTTTCGTCAAGCTGAACGCACAGGCTTCACCCTTTGGCACCACTACGTTTGGCAGTTCACTGGCAGCAATGCCATTCCTCACATAGATACAGACTCTAGAGCTTCTGGTCGCGTCAACACGACTGGCATAAGCAACCATGCTAAACTCGGGGATTGTGACAGCTTGTGATCCCGGGGCAACACCAACCTCTGTAAAAGGAGAACATCAGCACTGGTCAAGAGACGGTCACCACAAACAGCCGCCATATGGCAAATCAACGATCGGACATTGAGCAGGGTGATTGTGTAGACCGTGGCGGGGTTTGTCATCAGCGCTCTACAGCGCGCATATGCTGGGTCCAGGCCGTGCTTGTTTAGGCGCTCAAACTCTGATACCAAAGCTTTATCTGGATTGCTAAGATGGTGGTAGAATCTGTGGTCTTGCTCCACGTTCGTCAGATACAAGCCCTGGAGGGTAGTGACAGCTTCCACGAATCCCAAATCCTGTTCAATCAACTGTTTAACCTTGTCAGGATCTTCGACATCCTGTCCGGTGAGACCACGAGTTGTCGCGTTGTTCCAATACATCATAGTCATCTGCGACTAAACACAGTGACGCAACACCTTCATAGCCATGTACAGTACGTGCATCGGCAAAGCACCCCGTCTATCTTTCCTCTGAATCTCACTCGAGGCAATGGAGAACGGAGTAGGCTTAGCTTCTGGGGCTATACAATGAGCATGGCCCAAATATAACTGGGGGAAAGACAGTTCCTCAGCCTGGGTATCATACAAGATGCTGACAGGTCTCTTGCCCTCTCCCGGTGCCATGGTTAAGACCCCGTCTTCATCGTACACCAAACTATGCTGGTCCAATGTCAAATCTCTGGCCATATTCATCGGATCATCTAAATCGGCGAGATCCGGACAAGCCTCCACGTTAACGTCTTCGTCTGGCGCGACGGCTTCCCGATACAGCCTCTCCAAACGTCCCTCGTTAATGTTTATGCCGTAGTGTTTATACAGCGGCGAGTGTCTCAGTACCTCAACCCATGGTCCAAGCACATCGCGAGAAACCATGTTCGACAGACTATGTAGTCTTGGCAAACATTCTCCTCTTTATGTTCACCACTATGCACTTATCATCTTCCAAGCTGCGAGGCAACTGCTTCAGCATCTCGTCCGTGTCTACCGGCCCGTTCACCACGGGTCCCTTCAATGCCAAACTGACCATTTCTCCAGTTCATTAGACGACGGATCTGAACGAAGGGAATCCGTGGCGAAAGTAAACGTTTGGCCACATCGTTCAGAACCTGTAGACCTGGTGGCATGGGCGGGTAACGACACCCATTGGTAACGCTAAAGAGTGGAATCTTCTGTTTAACGAGAACGTCCTTGCACATTGTACAAACCCGCGCCACGGTTTCACCCCACTCAGGCGGCGCCGCTAAACTCAACGTTTCACGCATGGCACTACTTACCGGCGTCAAGTCTTTCATGTGCCACAGTCTTTCACACACGTCGCACACATATCCAAACGGATTGTTTATACGAAGTCCGTCTCGAAAGTCCGAGTCGCACTGGCGCTTTCGCTATGTTTCACCGTATTGTCAGTCAATCGGCGAGCCTTGACGTCATCGACGGCGTCTTGTTGTTGCTGCTGCTGAGATGGTCGGGCACGTCGCTCAGCCCCCTGGTGACGCCGCTTTCCTAGACGTTCCTCCCTTTGCTCCGGTGTCTCCGCAGCACGTTTAGCCTTCTTCTGTTCGTTCTTCCTGCTCTAAACCGCTAATTGCCAGGCAAGTACTTCGGAATCCGATGAGTTAAGCTTCTCCGTTCCTCTGCGCCGCTGAGCAGCAATTTCACTCTCCTTCTCCATGTCTATACCACACTGGCAAACGCCCAGCGCAAACGCCAGGCCCTGCGCAGCATGGCTCTCCAGGAGCCACGCGAAACTGCTCAACCTCGGCCAGTGTGGCTCACGCTACAAAATTGGCTGCGGCTTAGCTCAGCTAACCCTGGATATGCAAAGCGAAAGCTTGTTTTAGCCTGGTTAAGTCTTGGTTTCACTTGGTTAGCCTTTGATTTAGCTGTAATTATTATACTTAGGTATACACTCAATCTCATCGATAAATGCCAGGTATAAATTATAAGCCGACAAGTCCAAGCGTTTTGCGAGCCGAACGGCTAGCTCTTCGTCAGTATCTGACGCTAGCTTCACGAGCTTGGCATTCCGGACCCTCTCCAGTGAAGCAGTTCGCCGGGCGAAAGACGCGTGTCAGACATCGCTTGCGGCGTGGTCAAACGCCGGTAAGACGCCACGGGGTGGTCAGACCATAGAGAAAGAAACGCTGCCAGCTGCGGCGGTTGCTAGGCAACGGCTCAGCTCGCGGTGCTGCCACCGGCCACAGCGCAACGGTGAGAGAATGTGGCCAGTGTAGCTTTCGCTACAAAATTTTTGAAAGTGTTCGCTACAACACCCGGTATACTGGAGAGCACAGCAAGCAGTACAGTAGCGGACGAAGACGAAATTTTTTTGTGTGCATTACAAAGAAGTTGCTTTTGAAAATATAGCGTTATTAATATAATGCTCAAGCAAGCAAAATGGTGGTGTCTGATGTGAGAGATTGCTGTTGTCGCAGTAGATGAGGTCAGAGTAGGAGGAATCATTTGAAGCCTGCTGATTTTCGTACACGATGTCCATCACAACCCCGATCTCTCTCTCTCCTCTCTCTCTCCCCCCCCCCCCCCCGGCGACACACACACACAATAAAAAATGTAATTTTGGAGGGCCATTGAAGCATAACCTCAGTGTCACCAATGACAGCAGTAGCTGTTGGCCAGTTTATATTTTGTGCCGACTTGGCTCGTTGCTCTGACTTATCACCTGATCGCTACATTCTTTCTAATCCGGTCAGGAAGTATCAATACAGTCAGTGACTACAGGACTGCCTTCTGCATGTCATACCCATCTTATCATTGGATAAGTTTGAATTATTAAAATTTGATTTGATTTTAATTCGGTTACCTCGTTTCAATGGCGACAATGAGCATAACCTGACTCCAGGCAGGCAAACAGTGACCACTGTCAACAGTGAAGCCGACGTTCATCGTTCTGTTTTGGTGGCTGTATGAAAACATTTAGAGATATAATCAGTTCTTGTAAAATAACAGGAACTGAGCTATTCTTAGTTTTCGTTCTTGGTTTCCATCGACAACCTTATTTCTTTTTAGGAGGGCTGAAAACTATGAGGTTCTTGCCTCTTCAGTGGTCAAAACAAAGACCCGTAACCGACAGGAACATCGGCCCGCAAGCAGCACGTAAGCGCTGCGAATTCCTTGCATTTGCATGTAGTATGGCAGAATGGTGACCAGGGTGAGCCGTAACAGAATGCCCCTCACTCTCAAAGCAGGACGCGTTTATTCGATGATGACACAGCTCTCCGAAATATCTTCCTTTTTATAACGCGGGCTAAGCATGTTCATATAGCTTGCTTAGCTCACGGGCAGAGGAAGACAGGTCGCCTGAAGATCCAACTTCCGTGAAGGTTCTGTAACAGAATATACCGGATTATCCGATTGGGTGTCTTTCGCAAGGAATCAAGGCGCGCAATAAAAGTAACAAAAAGAAAAGGTCGTAGGGCATGTAGTTGCTCGAGTTCACTCCCGATGGGTTGTATGGGCAAAGTTGATATTCATTGAAAGCATTGAGTGCATACCTTGCAGAGAAATGCTATTGGGCCTATATAAAAAAAAGAAATAAAAATTATGTCCTGCCTGCACCACTAAGGTATCGCAGGCGCCGAATTAAAGTATTTAAAGAAAAAAATATAAAGAGAAGGTAAAGCTGGAAAATGGAAAAAGGAAACGAGAAATAGAGAGCTTGTTCCACCACCTAAGCGAAATCACATCCAATGGACCGGGCATCAGCGGGATTCTTTAAAATGATAACCAGGAAATATGATATGATGTCTTGATCTTGATTGACAAATTTGGCTCTCCGGTTTCCAGATGGTTGAGATGTCTTCTGGTTGGTAACGTGGGGGTCTTGCTCGTTTGGATTGAAGATCCAGACTTCTTGCTGGGGTCTCCAAGGGTCTGGATCTAAGGAAGAACTCAAACATTTGAATTAGTATTATGAATCATGACAAACAATAAATAACTGAAGAAAAATGTGGTTGAAAAGTATAATAGATGGCTGAGTGGTTGTTATATTCTGTGTCTCGTCCTTTTTTTCTGTCTATCGGCTTCGCACTAATTCCGAAGCCTCTTAAAAATGTTGAGAATGAAAACGTTTCACATAGCTTACCGGAGAATCAGCCACAAATTTTATAAATGCAGATACTATCTACAAATCCTAAAATAATCAAAAGAAAAAGAGAGAAAGATAACTGGGGGGTATCACTCTTCTTTTTTTTTAGATTCTTTTTTTTTCTTTCTCCTCGTAATTAGCTTCTCCTGCGAAACACTTGTCGCCCACACCTTAGCCCGATTACGTCATACACACCCACTGTTTCAGCGCGCGAGTAGCCGGACCGCGGGTCCGTGGGCCGGGCGCGAATACGTGGGCGCGCCGCGCTGTTTGCGATTCTCACTGTTGTCGTCTCTTTGGTTTTCTCTCCTCGATTTTTCTTGCTTCGAGCTGACCGCACGTGTATCTTTGTAGCTCCATGTGCCCGCGATTCACACGCTGCTTCTCTGCGAGCCAGCAGCGCCGCTTCCTTCATATAGTCTATACACGTGCGCGTACTGCCTTCCCCTTTCGGTCTCCTGGCGTCACGTTGCGGCAAATGTGAAGCTATGCGACAAAGCGCTCTAGGTATCTGGTCCACAGAAGCCCCGTGAAACAGCGTCCCACGGCGCGGAGACAACGTGCGCGAGAATCCGACCACGCGTCTCCATCCGTGTCAAGCACACGCGCCTTCTCTCTCTTGAGGGGCATTCGCGAACCGTGAGCTGTCACGCCGAGCTGTTGTTTCTCGACCTCCCCTTCGCACCTCGGTCACGTTGGCCATCCATGGCTTCTGGTCTGGCATAAAAGCCACCCCGGCGGATCCGAAAGTCGCAGTCGGTGTGTGGAGTCCCCAGAGACACGAGATCTCTACAAGCAGCGAGCATTCTCTGGAATTACGGCGACGCGAGTAATACGGCTAGCCAAGTTCCCACCGGCGCTACACCCATCTGGATTTGGATATCCACTGAGCGGCTCCTCGGTGACCTTGGAGAAACTCGCCGACAGACATGAGTCCTATGGTGAGTGTGGGTCCAGGGACTGTGATGCGATTGCGAAGGGAGGCACAGCTTCGCTTGATTGCTCACTGTAAGACGAGATGTCAGCACTCTAAGCACCGACTGGGTGTTAACAAATGGCTCCGTGCTGAATGGTGATCCAGATGGCTGTAGATCTTGTTTGTACCTAATGCTCTGGGATTAGAGTTCATAGATGCACTTATTCAATCGATTTATTTCATAATTTCGCCTAGGTTCCGATAAAATGAAGTCTTACTTAGCATAACCATGAAGCTCCTGACTGCGCTGCGCTTCAGTATGTACGAGCGCGTTAGTGGCTGAAGACCTACGGGGCGAAAATATTGTAGCACTTCATAGGCAGGTTATCTGTGTGCTGCAGACTGCAGGCTATAAACGTCTAATATAGTGAGCTGTAATAGTAATGTAAAACTACAGAAATAATCGTGCAGTTTTTGCAGGGTTATGATACAGAAAGCTATGATACAGTCGATGACATTGTCATTTCTTGTATACACATCGCCACTTGCATCGCTTTGCTACGTCTATTGTTATATCAATGCGCTTATATTATGTGGTAATTCAGCTTTGTAAGGATAGTTCATTTGTACGAGTGGAGTAAGCGTTGCTTGCGGTTCGCTTGCGAATGAACAGTCAACGTCGATATGTGTAGTATAAGTAGTATGGCAGTAAGTAGATCTTATAAGCAGTAAGTAGATCAATATAATGTGGTTCGGACAGCTCAGATTCAAGTGTCATTTGAATCAAGAATCGAACGGAAAGACTTGGCTCCAGGGACGCGAATACCCACAGATTCCTTGCTTATTAACTATAAGGCGATGTCTTCCAATGTTTGTATTTATATTCGAATGTTTCTATTTACGCATTCTTCCTTTCCGATCAGATGCACTTGTACAGATATGGTTAACAAGCATTTTCACTCTTTCTTCAGTATATCGTAAAAGAAATGCATGAACCCATACTTTCACTATTGCAGGCTCGCGCCCGCTCGGCCTACTTACTCTTGGTCATCCTCGCGGCCGCCGGCGCGGAGAGGAGCTTCGACTATGACGTGGACGACCTGGACCAGGTGGAGTCGTTCATCTGGGACGCCAGCGACGCTCCGCACATGGGTCCCGCGAGGCCCGCCCAGCACAATCCGTCGCCCGCCGATAACCTCGTCGGCACCGACCCCAACCTGCACCGGCAGATCTCCGACATTGTGCGCCAAGTCATCGCCGAGTACTCCCATCGGAACCAGCTCCCGGCTGGTATATGGGTCGGTGGCAAACACATGGGCCCCGGCCTGCAGCACATGGCGTTTCCGCCCCAGAACCCATGTTTCCCTCCCATCGGACTGCAGATCCCAGTAATTCCCTGGAAGCTGGACAATATCACACCCCGTGGTGCTACGAACAACAACAACAACAACTTTAATAACAACGACGCGAACAACCAAAACAACAACAACAACGGGAACAGTGTCGCCGGCAAAAACAACAACAATAACGACAAGCCACAACCGGGCTCGCTGCCGCCGCTGCCTCCCTACCAGAAGCCAGCCTGGAGGCCTGCTGTCCCAGTGTTCCCGATTCCCCCTCAGTCCCAGCAGACCCACAACCACCAAGCGCCTCTGAAGAACCCGCAGTCCCAGCCTGGCGTCAAGACCTCGTTCAGCATCTCCACATCGCACCCGGTGCCGCTTCCCAAGCGAGACCTTCACACTCCCCTGGTTCCGTGGAGGTCCGCCGCTCCAGCGCCAGCGGACCCGCAGTCCACCGGAACGCAGACCATGCCACCCCCGATTCGCCCTCCAAAACTGGCTTCCCACTTCCGCTTCGCTCAGCTGCCGAGACCCAGCGGACGCGGCCACGCAAGCCGCAGGGGACAACACCTGCTGCCGCAGAAGACCGGCGTCTCGTCGCTGCCGAAGAACCTGCCAGCCGATGACGTCTACTACGCCAGCCAAAGCAGCAAGCTTCCCAGGAAAGTGGTCAAGCAGGGCGTGTTCGAACCCAAGCGCAAGCCGCAGGTCGGCGAGACCATCACGCTGGTCGAGCAGGGCAAGAACGGCGAGTGGTTCAAGCTTCCGGTGAACAAGGTCAGCACTGGTCTCGGACGCCGCAACTACGAGGTGGTGGAACTGCACAAGGATGAGGACGTCAGAAAGGTCGGCCAGGGCTTGGGAAACGGCGAGGAGAGCATTCACTACATCCACATCCAGGAGAGATAATAACTCGTGGCACGTTTTAGGGCGCCGTTGATCGGCGACCGGCGAAGCATCTTCGCACACTGTGTCGACCCTCCGGCCTGCGCTTCTTATGGACTCGAAATATGCTGGACATTCACTGCACTGTGCCTGACATCTCATTTCTTCGCTGTAAATACCAAGCTCGAATTTTTTAAAGTCCCTGGGTGTCCGGAACATGCACATCGACTGACGCTGTTAATAAAGCAACTTCGATGATACGAATACGTGCGTAACGAAGTCAATGAAGCTGTGCGATGCGGTCGAGTCGTCAACCCGAGGTATATAGTTGACTCATGGCCACTGAGTGTGGCGGCGAGGAAATCGGGAAATAGAATTTGTACGACAACACAAAGTACAGTGCTTTGCTTTTTGAGGCCCGAGCAATCTGCTTGAGGACAAGAACATATAACAACAAATATTTCCAACAGGGCGAGACTTGTGTCAGCTGCAGTGAAACTTCGGGGACTACTCAACAGATGCTAATGGGATGCGAAGACATTCACCCAGACAGAACTGGAGGGTGCGTCCACTTTTCAAAAGCCCTGGTGTTCAAAGCTAATAGAAATGTAAACTGCCCCGCCGTATAGAGCTCAGCATGAGACGATTGGTATATCAGGGGGGAAGAATGCAGAGAAGAGATGGGAAAGGGATCATGGCCGGCTTAGGGCATCTCAGGCACATACATTAAAAATACATTACAGGTCCCATAAATACGCTGTAATATATTCCTAAATAAATAAACAAATAGAAATATTATTCAAATCTAGTAGAGCTGCGATAGCAAGCGCATGATGAATGACCAGATAGAAAGAGAAACAATGGGGAAGCGCTGTCTATCAACTTTGCCCAGAAAATATCTCTTAAATAGTGGGCTACTTTGGATCCAATGCGCAGACCTAAGGTCTGCACGAACTTTCAACCCTGCATATTGCGTTTCTATGTAGTATGCCGAGTCTAGTTACTGGCTCAGGCATTTGAGCTTTTTGAGAATTGTGGATCCGTTCATTGTTAGCAATTCAGAGCGAATCGTAAGCTTTTCGAGTTAATGTAACCCAGAGCACTGTACTGCTTGTAGTGTTGATGTTCAAGATCTGTTATGGTGTATTTAATGCAGCGTGTAAAAGGATCAATCCGAGACCATATTGATGATTGTGCTTCTGTAGGTCGTTGTGGCATACCTGTAGAAATTTTCCTGAAATACCTTTCTTTTTACCTGGATTCCACTTTTGTTACCTGGGATGGAAAGCTGTTAGTGCAGTCGTCAGGTATGTACATTGGATTCAAGGTATGCCCCATTTTAACAATATTTTTCTCGCCAAAGTTTACAGACAGCGCTTATCCCGCATTTCTCTTCCTGTGTCGTCGTTTATCGTGCGCTACTTTCATGGATAAGTTCCAATTCGCCCGATTCGCCATCCTTGTATAGTAAAGCTAGCTTTCCTGCGAGGCACTTTGCCCTACTAATGGCGGCATAGTCATTTTTGCAAACTGCTTGCTCACGCACAGTTTGCTTGTATTATGACATGGAAGATGTAGGTGCAGCTCTCGTGATGAAACCGTGGCGCAAAAGAAACGCCGCAGCGTGTGAAGGTAGCACTTCGTCTTTTTCGAACGATGACCGGTTTTGCAATTCTATGGGCAAATACACAGTGCAAAGAAGCGCACTTACTGATTATGAAAAAGGTCTTATACATAGCTCACGCAGAGGCTATAGGTGACCATTTGTCGCCACCTCGATTCAAAAGGGATGCCGCAAACGATCATCATCATAATCACAATCAAGGCGGTCACCGACAGGAACCTGGGGCTCTCGCGAAAGCGCTTTGATCGAGACAGGCACAATCAAGACAGGCAAGGGAGACAGCTTCGAGACGGCCAGAAAAGCAATTCACAAACCCTTGACAGCTTATCTCTTTTCAAACTCGTAGTAATGTTGTGTCACTTTTGACATTCAGATTCACGTTTCAACATCTTTCTGTCTCACTATTCCCGCTCATGCCCTCGTACAGTACAGTGCAGTCCTCTTCAGTTACGAGTGCAGATCTTGCGCAGCGAAAACGCGATTGTGCGCGAGAGCACAGGAAGAGGCATGCCCTGCGCGATAAAGCGAAGCTGTGCCGTGCCATATGAGCGCTCCGTGAAAGACTGTTGCAAAAACGGAGGGGCCCACAGGACGGGAGGGAGAGAGATAAAAGAAAGCGGCGACCAAGTCCCTTCGGAGTGCAAGAAGACGCTTCGGGCCGCAGGTTTCCTCTCCCAGGCCCGCTGACACACGCCAGAACATCAAAGAGCTTGCGCTCCGCGAGCGCGCTTGCTCGCTCGCTGAGCGCATATCGTCAGAAACTCGAAACCTGGAGTCTCGCGCAGCCATCACGAAGGACGGGCCGAAGAAGATGAAGGGACGTCTTGGTCTGTGCTACCCCCCCACCCCCCACACACACACACACACACACAGTCAGCGCCTCGCAAAAGCAAAATGAGTAGGAAGGGAGAGCGGAAGAAAGAAATGAAAAGAAAATGAAAGCGACGGTTTTTTTTTTTTTTGCCTAACCTTTTTTTTTTTTTTTTCGAAGCGGGCCGCGACTTCTTTGCACCGCTCAGTACGCAACGCTTCGGGGACGTGCGGAAGATCAAGTTTCCGCTGTTGGTTCCGGCCAGGGGTCTTCAAGATGCCTCGGAGCTTCGCGGAAACGCCCTGTCGCGTTTTGTTGCTTTTCAATTTGTGACTCCTCCTCTTGTTTCTCCTGCTTCTGCGTTTATTTGTCTTTTCCAGCTTGCGTCGTTTTATATTTTCGCGTCCAGTGGTGAAGGTTCAGGAAACATTTCTTTTCGGCCATCTGCACTGGGCAAGTGGTGCCACGTATACTTGAGTTAAGAGGCGTCCTTTAGTGAAGGCTCCTCTATGCCCTGTTGCGGAAGGTCACTTCGCGAACGCCGCAAGAGAGAGGCCGGCGAACGGCGGCACACATCAGTGCCGCTTTCCAGGCTTCGTGACGTATGTGCCTTTTGGCTTGAACCACGTTAGCTGGATTCGGCAAGAGCGAGCTGCTTTTGCGCGCTCTAGGAAGCGGTTTTCGTCGAAAGGCGGTCGTCATTTAGGCCAGATTTATCGATGTTGCGGGTGGTATACCGTTGTGTTGTGCGGCTGGAATTCAGCGTACACCGCAAGTATATAGGTGCTTTTATTAATTGAAGTGTTTTTCTGCGTACAGGCGAGAAAATATCGACAAACTGCCCGTGATTTTCTGGAATTATCGTAGAGCTTCAGTCCTGACTTGGTAAGCGGCGCTTAATTCCAACTTGTCATACACGCAGGGTGGCTGTTTATTTTGTGTTAATAAAACTGTATATAGAGAAACACCCGGGGTGCTCGAAGAACGAGGGTGCAGTCTCGTTTATGCTGTTCTTATTCAAGTTTAATTTTCCTGTGAACTATACAGCCTTGGTACATCACCTTGATTCCAGTGCTTCGAATACACGCGAGTAAGAGGGGGAGGTAGAAAGATAAGAAGAAAGTAGAGAGACAGACAGAGAGTACAGACACAGGTCACCGAAGCACAGGATCACGGGAAGCGCAATGAACACCAATTCAGGCTATAGCCATTTATGCAGCTCTGTTGTACTTAAAAACTGTAGCAGTGCCTTCTTTGCCCTCTGCTGCGATGACTTGTGAGGTTGGCATTCTAAATGGTTCTAGCTGATAATGGTCTGCGATCAAAACGAGCTAGCGCCGTTACGAGAGGTCGTCTCTGTACACCGTAACGAGGACAGTCACACAGAACGTGTTGAAATGTATCCTCGCGACCGCAGTCATCACACGTAGCAGTTGTCGTCATACCTTGCGCAAACACTGTTCTTCCTCAGAGTCTGCTGGAAGCCGTGATACTTTGTCCCTGCCCTGGGTGTTCCATTTCCTTTCTATTAACGCTCTTCTTTTCATGAGCAGCCGCCTCGGCCTGAAAACGGCATCCAGCTTATACATGGCTTCGCTTTTGTTTCAGTCTGGCCTGCACTTAAGTCTGCCCCGGTATACGGGGAGGGGGGGGGGGGGGGGGGGGGGCTGCTGCCCGCTCTTGCATTACACGCTCCCACGCACACAACGGCACGCACCTCTGAAACACAAAATGATCCTTAACAAGCTTCTCTGCTCCCGGTGAATGGAGCCTCAGGCGACACGCAAAAACATGCTTCACATGGCCCAAAGTCACGCAGCGCGTTTCCGCTCGCAATCAACAGCAAAAACCGCCTTTTTTTCTTCCTCTGGCAAAAGAATCTTCTCGTCTCGGAGTTGCCCCGTGTCCATGTGTGTGTGTGTGCGTGTGTGAGCGCGTCTCCTGCTCCCACCAAGTTGCCGTAACGGCGTAAGCGCCAGGAAATGATTCCTCGAAGACATGTAGGGGTCTTTAGTCTCTGGTAGCCTGCTCGTGGGCGTAACACCGCGCTTGTGTTTCAGGGCCATGCGCACCTAACTACCTTCTCCTACATGCCTCCCTGCTCACTCTTCCGCACGATCTGTTCCCTCTCCACGAAAGGGAGGAGGGGAGGGCGCTCTTCTAACTCGCTAAGCGACCTGCGCATGGCTGCTTGTTTGTCGCTACGTTAATCGGTCCGCTTGGACAAACACAGCTTAGCCACGCGTTTCCTGCCACCCTCCCTGCTCCAGCAAGGAGGCAGGTGCCGCACGCCATGGTGCTTCGGTTTGCGGTAAGCCAAGAGAAGCGTGGCTTGGGTTTGGTCGTTAAGTGTTGACGAACTGCGCGCCGTCTGGCGCGAACAGCTGTCGTCGCCACGTTTTACCCGGTTTGAAACACGTGAAGAGTATCATTGGTGTGGTCGAGAGAAGACCACAATATTAAAAAATGAGATTATACACTTAAACGGCATTACTGGCTCGTGATCACAGCGATTAAAAAATACGCAAATGGACAGATAAAGAAGTATTCAAAATCTCGAGGGTGTCATAACTTTTATTTAGCCCATCGCTGCGATTATTGATCAGGCGTGTGGTGCCCTGACGCAGTTGATTTTGACGACAGCGATATACTCCTCCAACATACGAACATATGAATACTATATGACTGCGCCTGAGTGTGTGAAGGAGAGAGAGAGAGTGCGCGAGTGGAGGTGTCATATCACCGGAGTACTACTACAAATGTGAGTAAACACTCACTAAACCCAATAAGGAACAGAATAATGCAGCGCTTACGAATAGAAGTAAACCGGACAGTGTGTGATGATGTGAATGCTCTGCCTCGCTGCGTAGCCGGAATTATATAACTCATTTTCCTCGGGTTTTCACGCACAACCGCACCACTTCTTTGCTGATCACACGTGTAAAGCTCGTTTTCTTTAATATAATTTCCCTTCTTCTCAAGCTTGCTCATTGGGTCATTTAGATCTGAGACCGACGTTACGTTTAAGAACCGAGAAAAGACATTGTACCAAGTACTGTGACGGCGACCTAACTTCTTTCGAAGCGACAAATCGAGCACGAACTTCGATTATCTAATTCGAAGGGAAATTAACTGATTCAGAATTTCAGGCGCTTTCACTCGAGAACTCATATCTGAGGCATTACTCGTTCTTGGTTAAGCAACTTGCTCAGGCTGATCCTTTGAGAATCATCTCTCAGTTGATGTTTGACGGGAACTCTTCAGCAGTGGAGGAGTTCTTTCGTTGTCGAACTTTTCCGGTCCTTTCGTGCATGCAGGCGCATTCCTTTAGCGAGGTAATCGTCTCTGCACCTTTTCAGAACCCGCGCACAGATGCATTCCGTCCTGCGGTGTTAGCTTCTCATTGTCACGCGAACCAACTTCGCGAGTTTCGTACGGTGACAGCGTTAAACGGCCTTCGACGAGATCGCAGCTTCTGACGCCCGCATCAATCATCCAACGGCGGCGCTCGAAAAGAAAAAAAAAAAACACAAGCGCAGGCGTCGCCTCTCGGACACACCTGTCGCACCGCGCTTCGCCACACAACACGCAACGAGCGAGCGAGCGAGCGCGTCGACTCGCCAGCGCGTTTCACGGGCGTTTGCACGCACCGCTGCTAACGAGACGCCACGGTGCTCGTTGTCGAGAGACTATAGCAGCAGCAGCAAGCAACAGGCAGCAGCACCAGCAGAGCAGGCGCCAGAGAACAAGCGGCGGCGGCGGTGGCTGAGAAGTGGCTGTACGGGTCAGCCAGCGGAAAATGGCCTTTTGCCTCGCCCGTCCACGGTGCTCCGGCCTTGCGCAAAGAACGCGTTCGCTCGCCGGACCGAGAGTATGCGTGGATCGGAAGAGGGAGATGAGAAAGGGAGGTGGGGGAGCACGGAGGGGGGGGGGGGGGGTGCGCAGTGATACGCGAAGGGTCGAGCCGCCGAATCCGCCGCGCCGGCCAGCACGATGAAAGCCTACCGGAGCGGATGATTTATAAGCGTCCCGCGGAAACCGGTGCGGGGTGGAGCGGCAACGCGAGCGTGAGCGCGCGCGTGCGCGCGTGCGTGCGTGTATGTGTGTGTACATTGGGAACGCGCCTACACACGAACGCACACGGACTGGAAGAAAAGTGGCGAAGCAGAGGGGGTGGCTTGTCTCCGGGCAGGCCAGACACCGCAGGCCGGACGTCTCGCTTTCCGCGTACGTTGACGAGTCGAAAGTTTGTTGAACGCGGCCGACGGGAAGCGTCGCAAACAGCCTGTCACGGGGTCGGAGATAGAAAACGCGGTGGTCAAGACCACGGTTGGAGAAGGGACATTTCGTGTGTGCAGTGGAGTCGTTCATAACAGTTCGCATTGTTGTACTCCAACGTCAGAATAGAGACCGAAAGAGGAGATCGGGAGGCAAAATAAATTTCTTCGTTCGTTATCGCTTCCGAAGACCGCGAACATCATCCATGACCTCCCAAGAGAATTTTCTTTGATGCAATCTCAATTTTGAGCGCTCATAAAGTGTTGCGCTTGAAATGAAGAGAAGAAGAAAGAACAAAGAAGTAGAAGAAAAATAATGAGGAGAAGGAGGAGGATGTCGTCACCGACCTAGAAGCTTCCTTAATTGCTCACCCGAGCCCAATTGCAATTGGGCAACTGGAGTTACCGGAATATTGACTCAGAGGTTAAATATAGGGGTGTTATATAGAGAGGTCGGAAGCCATTGGAGAACGCCTTTATGAATTTTTGATACAGTCGAAGTTTACTACGCCTTAAGCTGCTGCAGTGGATTTTGCTGGCCGCGAGATTGGACTCTAGTTTGACTGCCTTTGTCCCAGCCTTGCTGAAACGACGGGAAATAGATTGGCGCATGCACAGAGACAAGATAACTGTTGTAGTTGTCAATTACCCGCGACAGAATAGTAAGTTTTGCTACTGAAGAGCTTGCTGTGTCAAAATCATAGCTAGAAGCAAGGCACTGAACAACAGGAAGGTAAAAGAAAAAATTCTCCGACGAGTATACGATACCCCCTATTCCGAAATTTGAGCGCAGCTCTATACTCGTACGTGTTTTCATTTAGCGATATAATTGGCTGGCGTGTACAATCTGTCTCGTGCGGCACGTTGCAAACGGAGCGAAGTGTGGCGCGACTGCCTCGGTAATCGGGGGATCGCGAGAGGCAGCGCGTGGGTGACGCGTGGGCGTGATTCACTGCCGCCGCCGCAGACAGACCTCCGCTCATGAAGCGCTTTGTTTCCATGCAGACGACGCCCGCTACTCTGGCGCCATCTCGTAGCCATCGTCGCCGCGGAGCCCGTCTTGCGTGGCACTATTCTTTTCTTCTATGCAGCGCTATGCTTTCGCCATACTCTCCGCCTCCGCTTTCCGCCTCGCGCTCTCTTCGCTATCGCTGTCTTTCATCCCCCGCTGCGCTCTGCGTTCGCTCTTTCATCCTTCTCTGTGCTCGCTCACTCGGTTACGCTGAGGGCGCCGACGCTCGCCGACGGAACGGGCGTCTCTGACCTGCGCTCTAAGTGTGAGTAGAATTAAACCCTTTTACAATTGCCTAGAAAAACAGATACCCTCACTGTAAGCATACTAAGAACAAAACACATATTTGCAAATACATTCGTACCACACGTACTGTAGACACAGAGCATGACTTGTGGCAATCGTGAGTAGCTTCTAATCGCGCCGCTGAATTATAGCCGATTGCGCAACAACGTACGCACCAAATAGACTTTCATATAAAACACAGACCCTTTGAGATGATACGAAATTTGAGTTTTTTGTATTTGTGTACACGAACGATGCGGTATTTGGGGTGCGTCGCTCGCGGGTGTATCGTTTCCGTGTACGCGATTGATGTTCTTTTTGAAGACACTCAAGAGCACAGTTTTTGTTTGCACATGCCCAGATATATTTATTAACTTTCTAAATGATATATCGCTGCACTTATTTAAAGCGAAACCCTTTTTTTTGTTTATATATTCCCGGGTTCTTACGCGGCTGGTTTCTCGCCTTGAAAACTAGTGTAATCGCAGCGGGGTCGATCGCGGAGTATGTGTATTCAGAGGCGGTGACTTGATATGTCTATCCTATAGCAGCAGTGTTCGGTATGTGGCCTAGGATTCCTACGGAGTTTGTAACACGAGCGGGTTCTGGAGGCAGTGCAATCTTGACAATCCTGATAATGCTATCGCATTACAGTCCCTGAGGTGTAGCGTGCCGACTTGGCTTTCTCGCCTCTTTCTCCGACTTTTGGCGGCGGTGGCTCGCCGAGTAGGCATAGCGTATACCTGGAGTCCCACTAACAACTGTCGCCCGAGTATAAACAATTGCATAAGTTGCGAATTTAATGCAACTGCACGCATCGTGTTTCTATCTGCATATCATTTAATCGAAACGATTCAAGATGTCTTCGCTTAAGCATCGATTAACATGTGCGTTGGACGTGCATGATTTTTTTTTTCTGTATTGTAGCATTTTGAACGGCTTTCGTGCATAATTGACATGTCAGGGAAGAGTAGGCGGTGCCTCCTGTAGGTGCCCAGCATCTCCTTAAACGCGTCTTATTAAAAAAATAAACAAGCAGGGATTATCGCGCGGCGGGGGTCGGAAAGCGAAGTGCCGCTTGTAAATGCTATACGCCTCCCTCTCCCGTTCCTCGCTGGCCGCAGAGCAGGTTGCGACATTATGCCGCAGGGGCACTGACTGGCGCTGCGCGCGCCTGTGGCAGCGCTTCTGGTTTCCTTTTACATAGTAGGCCATGTGGACACGCGTGGCGGGCTCGCGCATAATTGTATCAAATTGTGGAGAGGAGCATACAGCAGACGGACGAAAGAAGGCGCGGTTAAAAAAAAAAAAATCAGAAAGAAGAGATGGAGCAGCGATGGAGAGTGGGAGAGATGAGGAGGGGTGGGGAGGCATTGGAGGATTAGTCGCGGTTCGCCGGTTCAACAAACGACAGGACGCGAGAAGTTGCCGCTTAGAAAACATTGCGTCGTAACTCTTCTTAACAAGGTGGAAATTTATTGGACGTTCAGTTACAGCTGGCTCGTCATGGTTGGAGCGAAGTGGTTCCTCGTTCTTGAAGCGTAACTTATTGCGTTGTTAAGAATTACCGTTGTGGCATTATGCTATGACAGTCTCTCTCTCTCTCTGTCTCTCCCTCCTTCTTTAAATAGTAACGGAACACCATATGGATAAGCAAAGTGATGGGGTTTGTGAGAAAGAAAGAAAGAAGAGAAAAAGAGAGAGAGAGAGAAAGCATAAAAAAAGGAAACGTGCGAATCTGCGAAATCATGCCCCAAGGAAAGCTTTAAAAAAGCCATAGTGATTTCATTGAGATAATACAATGCACTAGCTTCGTGACTGCAAGATGGATGATCAGTGACGAAGGAAGAAGGTCAGTGGCCGCAGCTTTGTATAACGTGTAATTAAAGCTCGCTCTAACAACCTTGGTTAGTGATGTAAATAGAAAAACGAAACAAAGGCATTTCAAGAAACGAATTACTGACTCATTATATAATGCGGGCGAGGCAAAGTCGGGGCCAAGCATTTGTGCAGGAGTGCGATTGAGCACAGCCCCGACCTGAACGTGCAAATCGGCGAACGGAAAGTGATCAGTTTTACAGCGATAAGGGGACAAGCACGAGCTCATTCCCAGAGGTATCTCATGCGGGGACGTAAGCACTTGTAAGTGTTACCCTCAAAGAGGATTAGCAATGCAGAACGCAATAGGCGCACGGGAGGAAAATTACGGACGATCTTTTTCCGATCCTGTATTGCGATATTGCGCCTGCGCCATGAAACCCTACATAACTAACTACTTTTATTGCGCTGTAGATTGCGGACTTATTCAAACTCGTCCACTACTCTTTTTATTTATTATTATTGCGTAACTCTAAGGCGTATTTTCATACTGTCATTGTAAAGATACTATCCCGAACAAGGTGAGAACCAGGCACGATTTTTTTCATCGAATATCAATGCATGTTCGCTATGACGCAACTAGTAATGAAGGCGTCGTGTATTTCTCCAGTGCGCATCAAATGCAACCAAGCCGAAATTCAAAGAAGTTTTTGATTAACAAGTTATCTTTAACGTGGCAAATTGCTTACGCATCGCCACTGTACGCCATAATATAGCCTGAAATCTCAACTGTGACTTATTGTCCATAGGTTGTTATCTGCTCCACGATATTTCTCTTTCACTGTATTAGTTCGACCGGTTTTTTTCTCGTTTTTTTTTTTTGTCGAGTCACGCACATGTATTTTAACGTCCGTTGCTGAGAGTAATGCAATTTTCGCCGTTTCAATTTGCAAGAAATGACCAAGCCTTCAGTTATGCTGGTGGCGCCAGCTGTAACGATACCTGCTCACTGAATCTGGCTCGAAGTCCATGCATCAGCGGTATAGTAGCAACCGAGTCAACCTGTGGCTGTTTGCGGATGCTGCCCCGCATGACCTCGTGCCATCCCCTCGCTATACAGTGCACCGCGTGCACGACCCGAAGTGAATTAGAACGGTCGCGGGTGAAATGTAGCCGAACGTTCGCGGGCGAGGCCACGCCAGCTATCGGGAACAACAAGAAAAAAAGAAGCCGTGCCAATAAATCACGATGAAAAGCCTCCGAGAAGCGAAACAGGCACAGTGATCTGCAGGCGCGACCCGCACACACAAACGCTGTAACGGCGGAAGCCCCCGCGGAGTGATGGATTTCACGACAGCGGTCAGACGAGGGAGGACAGGTTTGGTGGTCGGTAGCCGGGGAATCCACTGAGTTCCCAGCGCGCAAGTTCCCAGCAGCTCGCGTTGCAGGTGCGGTTGGTTCTCGCACTTATTTTTTGAAGAATCTCACTAAAACGAAGCAGCCTTGCGAAAGCTATAGCCCTCGTTGCCTCCACGTCACGAATGCAGTTCGCAAGGCTGCTCGCAAGAATATCGTTGTCGTTATTCAAGTGATAGGAACATGGCGATAAAGACTACCAGTGAGCCGCCTTGGTAGAAATGAACGTACACAGTTTATAGACCTTTTTATTGGGTTGAGAGAACACCTTTCTCTGGACTTGACTCACGGGTACAAAGTTCACGTGTTGTCGCTGTCCCTTGACCACGTGAACTCACGTGAATTCACGTGGTCCAGAGGGCACTAAGGCGAAGCCCAGGCAGGTTGAGTTGGAAAGGTCCATACATGGTCTGCGAATTCAAATGAACAGATTTATCTTATCAGCTGGTTTGTTTTAATGCGATTAGCATTATTGGCGTCTGTCTGTCTGTCTGCCTTGTCTTGTTTTGTCTTGTTACATAGGACCACTCACTGATACTGTGGCTCAATTTCCCTTCTCTTCCGATGATTCCTGCGATGCTGCGGCTCCGGACTTGAATGACACTGTAGCAAGGTTGACATTTGAGACAGTCGGTACGGATCCATAATAAAATGACAGTAGCTCGAAAAGACAAGGACGGAGCGCTTGCAGAGTCATTTCTTCGGCTTCCTTGTCTTTTCGCATATACCCTCATTTTAACACGGACACGTAATGCGAGCAACCTTATTGTGACCGGGTATATCCGTCCATTCCGCAACTCCCATGCACTCGCCTTATCTGTTTACGCCTTCTGGATTCCCTGTTCACGAAGCCAGTCATGCATAGACACACTGACGCGCCCATCCTCTGCCGAGAAGTGGCCGCTCCCGAGCAGAGTGCTCAATAAAGGGCTGTCTTTCGCGCATAAGTTGATATTTCTGCGACATCTCTCGCTTCATATGCACTGCAGCAACTGCCGTTTTACATGTGGTTATGCGTGTAAAAGACACTTGAGATGCATCCTACATGTTATCGAACGTATATGTACTTTGGAACGCCCTGCTCGCCCCTATGGTTAGGTTGGTAGCAGATGCTCTGAAATTAAAATAGAGTACGCCATACTGGTGTCTGGGCTTGAGCGCGAGCTAATTATGGTCAGTATATACAAATAGGGTTATAAAGATGTTATAAGAGCAACGTACTGAAAACTTCGCTCAGGTTTGCTCAGGCTTTGCTCGTATACCTGTACGAGTAAATAGCGGGAGGTTGGAAAGGCGTTGCAGAAAGCTTGAAACGCAAAGCCAAGATCATCAGAAATTGTTTGCGCAGAAGGTTAGACGTATTTGACCTCGAATGTATTCAGACATGTATACATATACAATGTCTTATGCCAATGAGGTGAGGCAAAAGGAAACAGGCAAAGCGCAATTCCTAACGAGGCCTACGCCCCGGGTCATGAAACGAGGCAGCAGTGGGGTCAACGAACGCGAACAGTAGCAATTCGGAATAATACAAGTTGTCACATATACGCCAATATACAAATGAGTACATGAATTACATGACATCAACAGACAGTGTTTCTGCCATCCTCGAACAAGGGGTGATCAAGGGGTGTACAACCGGTACGTAGCAAATACAACAAGGAAAAGAACGGACATTAAACAATGCAGGTCACAAGGACACACAAATAATTATAAACACGACGAAAAAAACAACATGACTTCTTCAGCCTGACTAAAAAAATAATCTTATTTTCTTCCTGAATCTGGGAACGGATCTCCTCACCTGTGCAATATCCACTAAACTAGGATAAGTCTTGCATAGAGCTATTATTTCGTGGTCACGTGGTTGAGTCTCTTGAGTGCCATAATTTGTCCTCAACCGAGTCGAGGCAAGTGAGGTCGTACGTAAGCTATTATATAATGTTCAGTGCTACTTGATGAAGAAAACCACATGATTAAAACCACACAAAATGGGTACGTAATTATGGAAGCCCTAATGCGACCTTTCAACCATTGATACCTTTCAGGAAAAGAAACCTATAAGTGTGTTAATAGCTGTAATACGTACCTGAAGTGCCAGCAGGTGAAATCCGTGCCCGATTCACCATACGACCCATATCCCGGTGCGAGACGGACCAGCGAGGCCTGTGACACTCGCTCAACGAAGGCTCATCTGAGCTTACTGCGAGACACTGACCTGAACAAGGTAATCAAATTAGTTTGGCTGGTGCCTGACCGTGTATGTGGTGGATTGCGATGTGTGCTGTGCATATATAGCTTCATTCGTCAGCATTGTTCATTTTGATGGCACTTATTTGTTGTCATGATGATAATCTCTGTTACACAAAATGTACAGAGGTGAGCAGCCTTGTCTAGAACGGGGGCACGGCGGCTTCCGGGCTCTCCGGAGCAAGCCAGTGACGTCTAACGCTAGCTGCTGGGTCCGACGTCTAACGGTAGGTGCTGGGCACGTTTGGGCCCAGCAGCTACCGTTAGGCGTCGCTGGCTGGCTCCGGAAGCCCCGGAAGCCGCCGTTGTCGCGTTCTAGACAAGGCTGCTCACGTCTGTACTTCTTGGCTCACGTGTGGCGCGAGTAAAAAAAAAATTAAAAGCACACCTATGTAAACTCGTAGTAAGCGCCTATAAAGAACAGCGTTACAGGAACCTTTACCTCAGGTGCTCCGAACTAAACACTCTTAGAAAAGTTTGCACCCTTTGGAGCTTATCTTGTCCCACAACAATAATCATCGTCCGTCTCGCTTGCGTTTCGTTTCTTGAAAACTCTGCGCTCACTGTACTTCCAGGTCGAGAACGCTATGTCACGCTGGTAACACGCATGCCGTTCCTGACCTGGAAGTACCGGGCGCGCAGCGTTAGGGAAAAGAAAGGCGGGCAATATAGATTAAGATCACTGTTGTGGGACAAGATAAGGCCCAATGGGTGCAAACTTTGTCAAGAGTGAATACATAGGAAAGGAGAAGTTGTTTTGTTCGGCATTCACAGCATCGAACTGGATTAGTTCTGTTGCATTTGAAAGGAAGCATATAAAGCACACCTACTGTAGGGGGGGGGGGGGGGGGGGAGGTTTTTCATTTAGGCCATCATTGTTTTTTTCAAACAGGAAGCGTTGTAAATCGCAAAATTGAAGAAAACTTAAGCATTACTCCAAGAAGATACAACTTACTCCAAGCCATAGATGACAAATTAGAGTTATCTCCAGTCGTGGTAATTAGTCATGCGGAAGGCGGAGCTTTAGATGAGGATCCAGGGATCAACGGCACTGGTTTGTAATGTCTGCCGCCGACTGACTACTCTCTGCGAGATTAAAAATTAAAATTAAATTATGGATTGTTACGTGCCGGAACCACCATCTGATTATGAGGCACGCCGTAGAGGGGGACTCCGGATTAATTTAGACCACCTGGGATTCTTTAACAGTGCACCTAAATCTAAGTACACTGGTGTCCGAAATTTTCCGTCTACATTTTAGAGAAGGGAAACCTACGCTCGCATACCTACTCCACCAATGATTATAGAAGCTACGAGACTACGCTCTGGCACACGACACTTTGCCTGAGATTGCTTTCGAGGCTTTAGCAGACGACGCTCTGGCGTATAGAGGTACATACATACATCGTACAGGAAGTGTGCATATTAGCATGATCACGTTCCCGATTGGCTGACACCCACTGTATCTTTAATTCTTGAATGGAATCTGACGTGGTAACAACAGGACGACAAGAAACAGGAACGAGCGCTCTCTTGTTGTCATGTTGTTACCGCTTCGCGCTATACGCCGTCACAGCACAGTGGAATACCACATAGCCCAACACGCCACCCTTTTAAGCGGAAAGTTATGCTACGCTGTATTGGCAAAATGCACTTCTGTGATATCAGAAACGCCAGTGTTTACCGGTGGAGGAGTCTTTGTGTAAGCCAGAAGAGACAAGAACGGAACAAGCATACTTGAAAACTGAAATTCTCTCGCTACTTCCGCGGAGCGCCTCAACAGCAGGAACAGTTATCACGGCTCAAGACGATCCGATCACGACTTACATGACCATCGACACGCTTAGGGCCCATATTCGCCACGTTTCACGGATGCAATCAAGCTCTTTTGCCTCCCTGCCAGAACGACGACCACAGGCGTCATTCTCCAACGTGGTCAGCATTCATCCTACCTCCCTACCATCGGGGTTCACACCCACGACACGTTCACCCTCAGCGTTGTGGTGTTTAAAACAACCTGAAGTGCGCCTTCACGTTCCAGGAATAAGAAAAAAGACTGACCTGCCTACCTTGGCCTTGAAGCAAGCAGCTCTCGATTGCTTGCACACTTTCTACTCTGACCGAATCCACATATATACGGATGGCTCTTCCACTCAGACCAGCTCCACCGGCGCAGTGGTTATACCATCACGATCTATGAGGATCACATACAAGACTTCTCACGTGACATCATCGACCGCTTCGGAGCTTGTTGCCCTCCGAGGTGCCATTGATTATATTAACAACCAACCGGCTAATCGGTGGGCAATATTATGTGATTCAAGGGCGGCCCTACAATGTCTTTTGTCAGCTCTTCGTCGCGGGTCCTGCGAACAACTCGTCTCGGAGATACGAGAAATGCACCACCATACGATCGCAAAAGGACACGACGTCGTGTTTCAGTGGCTGCCGGGTCATTGCGGTATTTCCGGCAACGACATCGCCGACGAAGCTGCTAGAAAAGCACACGAAGGACCAAATATTGTTTCTGTGCCTTTATCGAGGACTGACGCAGCCCAACACCTAAGCAAGCTAGCGCACAGTATGACATTGGAGAAGTGGCATACAACTGAATTCACCCAGCATCGGTTGCATTCTCTCGACCCATCTATGCAGCTGCGGCTGTTGCCTGGATTTCCTCGAAATGAGGAAACAATGCTGTACCGCTTACGCTTGGGTGTTGCACTCATAAATGCTTACACATGTTTGATTGGAATGGCTGCATAGCGCCGAGTGTAATGCCTGCGGTGTCGATGAGACTATAGAACACCTACTATGCTACTGCCCATCATTTAAAACGAAAGACATGACCTGTGCAACGTTCTCAATAGGCTAGATAGAAGACCGTTCACCTTGACCAAGATCTTGGGACCATGGCCTCTAATATCACAGCTGCAAAAGGCCACAAAGGCGCGGCTGCGATTTTTGAAAACTACAGGGCTGAGTGACCGTCTATGATCCGGACTGATTGATCATCAGTGATAGAACAGAGATCTGTTGCAACGTCGGCGATATCAACAGTGGACTTTCTATTTTTCCTTTAATCTCTCTCTCCCCTTTTCCCTTCCCCCAGTGTAGGGTAGCCAACCGGGATCAGTCCTGGTTAACCTCCCTGCCTTTCATTAAATCATTTTCTCTCTCTCTCTCTCTCTCGCGCTACTTGTGACGTCGTGACATCATTCGAAAGAAATCACAGATTCAGCCTAGTGAACTTTGAGAAGTTTGATAACTTCGAAACGTAAACGGGGCCACAAAAAAGTCGCAGTTTCGCCAGAAAGGCGACGCATCAATTGCGATAGCAAATTAGTAGAGAGCTATACGGAGTAAGGATAGTAGTTTTATCGGCTGTATAAACTTGAACACATTCGCTTACTAACTGAACTAACACGCATGGTGTCAGCGCGTACAAGCAAACATGAATAGTTCACACTCGATGACCGCAGAGAGCCACTGTCAAAACGCTGGCGTGAGCAAGAGCGGCTGCAGCAGCGACCGAAGGTTCGTGCGGTCTATCGCTTCAATGGAAACTGAGCGGCGAAAGCACAGCGCATACAAAGGTAAGAACCGTGTGGAGATGGCTTTCAAGATACGGTGCGCGCGACAGCCCGCAGCCGCGCAAAGTACAAGTACGCAGTTGCTGGCAGAGTAAAAGCCGCGCCCCCTCCTTCCCAAGCTGCCTTCCCGCTTTCCTCTTTTGGCCTGGGAGATTGAGTCGCCAGTTCCCCTTGCACCAGGTCGCAAGATACGCATTTGGTGCGGCCGCTAAACGTCGCCTCCCCTCCCTCCCTCCCATTCCCCCACGGTCTTTCGCACGACGGAAGACGTCGCGTTTGCTCTCTGCTGTGCGTTCGGTCGGCGAACGCGCGCGATCCTCGCGCGCGTTCACTCCCACATGCAGCATACGACGCGGAGCGACGATTTTATCGCCGCTGGACTATACACGGAACCTCACGGCGACGACGAGGGCGACGAAGACGACGACGGCAACGGCAGAAATGAGCTTGAAGTGTCCATATAATTGCTATCGCAATAAAACGCGAAAATGCTTCGAAATCTATGAAGTCGTGCTAACATATTGGCGCAGTCCCCGGTTACGGCGAGATAAATATCATCGCCCCTTCCATTCCGTGAAGGAACATATCCTCCCTATCTCATATAAAAAAAAACAAGAAAACAATCCGCAAGGAGGCAATTCAGCTGACAGTGTGAAGATGGTCAAACAGCGAAGCTGTGTTTGTTACACCGAGTGTTACATGTGCATGTGTGGCACGTGATGCAATTGCGTAAATACAAGTAAACACAGACAGGAACTTATATTGAAACGTTGCGATGCGAGAAGAGGCAGCGACTTCTGACGCTACTCGACCAGTGTCGAGTTCTCTGGTCGAAACCTGCCGAACCGCCACCAGAGGCATCGGCTGCAGTCACGGACACCGCGCGCGTTCGGCGCGAACATGGGGAAACGTGGAAGCCGTCGGCAGCAGTTCTACATGTTGCGTGTTATCAGAAAACACCTTCTCTTATCGCCTCTTCTCCTCGCGCCCAGCGCGGCCTCTCATTGGTCGCCTCCTCCCACAGCGCGCCTTTCCTCTGCTGGTCAGGTGACTTGCCCTCCTCCGGGGCGACTCTCATCCTCTCCTGGTCACGTGAACTGCGTGAAGCCGGACAGACGGCGAAGGGTCGACTAAGAACAGCTCCGCTGTTAAAAAAAAAACACTAATTTCGCGCTTCGCTTTCGCTAAGCAACCTCTTTCTTTTAAGAAGTGTCTAATCCAGTTCGTCGTCTTAAAGATACGGCCGCATAGCGGATCTGTCAGGAGAACGCTCTTCCACAACCGCATTCTGCGAAGCTTCTTAAAACCTTCAGAATACAGTGGATAAAATAAGCACAGAACTGGCATACACGCATACCTTACCGTCATAATATGCGCGAGCTATAGGAATAAGAACGCATTTCCAGCAATCACTCTATGGATCGGTAGCGAAGCGTAACTCCAGCATTGCGCTCTTAACAGTAAGCACACGTTGGCATATTGTCGCGTCGGGGGACACCGATTGGCACATTTTTTTTTTTTTTTTTTTGTGAAAGCGTGCTTCAACGCTATGGAAGCAAATGCGGCAGCTGTTGCAGAATGATAAGCCCGCTGATCTGCGCAGGCTGCGCTGAAACAAGCACCCTGCGCCGCAACGCACACAAAATAAGCGCCGAGGCGAGGGAAATATGTATTTGACTTCTGCTGCTGCTGATGATGATGATGCCCGACCTATCCTAACGTGAAACACGGAAAAACCAACGAGAAACGTCGGACGTACTTCCATAAAAACACCGCCGGATCCGTCTAACGTACATGTAAAGATATTTGGAGGGAGGCGTCAACATATACATTTAGCCATAGCCTTTCTTTTAGTTAAATACAAAAGGTGTCTCGAAAAAAAATACTTCGACCGACAAACCTAACCTAACGTTGTCTTTTATTGTGTTCATTTACGGACCTGTTGAGACGAGGCGTCACGAGATCATGCGCCTAAGTAGGAACGAATCAGGAAGTCGATGTCGACACACGCAGACGCAAGACCGCTGAGACTGCCTAACCGCTGCCATCGAAAGCTCGCATCAGCGCATATACCGTCTCGCACATGTCCGCTCGCTGGGTGGTATACACGAAGCGGCGCAACGCGTGTCGACTCTCCGCGAGCTTTGGATCGTGAGCTTTCAAAGCGAGACGGCCTACGCCCGCTGTCAGTAGCGTCTGTTCCTTGGCCCAGCTGCCCGCTCCAGCGAATGCACCTTGGGGGCCGCTGTTACGCGGCGTCCAAATCGTAGAAGACTACAGGCTTCTGTTGCAAAAGTCCGGTCACGGAGCGGTATCCATCCGTAAGCAGGACCCAACAGTTCATCCACTGCCAGTGTATATGTGAGCGTCCAGTCACGGATTACGGTTGCAGAAATAGAATCTGACGAGGGGGAACAGTGAAACGCTCTTTGGACAACATGCCATGAGCGCACGAGTAACGAGAAGACGGAAGGGGAAAACGGGACGCGTCGTCGACTGCTGCATTCCGAGTTGCTGCGCTGTGGATTTAACCTAATCAAAGACCAACCATTTATTTGGTATTATTGTTGTCTTTCCCTCTTCTCTCTTTTATCCCCCCCCCCACTTCTTTTTCTTAGCTTTAGAAAAATTTATATTTTGCCAAGATCTAACACCAAAATCCTGCCAACAGCTTCAACGGCGAGTCCGACATCGCTGACACGATTAGATACAATGGCGGAGAGAGAGATGAGTTTCTGGATAAGATCAGATAGATCAATTTTTATCTATCTATCTATCTATCTATCTATCTATCTATCTATCTATCTATCTATCTATCTATCTATCTATCTATCTATCTATCTATCTATCTATCTATCCATCCATCTATCTATCTATCTATCTATCTATCCATCTATCTATCTATCTATCTATCTATCTATCTATCTATCTCAAAGTATCACTAGCATCTTGAACACGAAGTGCTTGCTCTCACATGGCGCAGCCCTCCACCGGCCTGTCGACGGGACTTATACAACGAACAATGCTTGTGTGCGTGCGATTTCACTAGGCTGCATGCCATGGATGCGGCCGTGCCTATATGCATGCACGAAGTGGTATAGTCGCGCAAATCCCAGGGTCCTCATTGCGCATACAGCGGTTCGCAAAGAAGCCGGACGTCTTGGGAGGACAGAGCGGCGGTCCTTGCAAAAGCTTGTAACCTGCCACGGGAGTCGAGCATTCGCGAGGTGGCCTCACCATTGAAACACGGCAAACTAGACAGCGAGGAACGAGGAACAGAAGCCGCCGAGAGTTGGCAGACGTTTGCTGGTGGTCGCCCGTCTTTGCTTTGTATACGAGGGTGGCATGTCCTCTCTGACAATTACAAGCACTTGTATGTGTGTACGCTGACCGTTCCTTCGTATGTACTCGTGCGTAGTTTTGGATTTACTCGGGTCGATTTTGAAGGATCGCTTGTGACTGCTTGCTTCAGCATGTAGTTGTACCTTTGGAATAAAAGCATCGCGTGGTGCTGAAGAATGTTTCTTGCTGTTCGCGAGAGATTTAGTGCTGCACTATAGTTTGCGTTCATACGTGGCGCTCCCGCCCTCGCCCTTCAGTCCGCGGGCCGTGGAGCATAAGAAGCAGTTAATCCTCGAAATAAAGATATTTATCTGTCCGTTAACCATCTCCAACAAACATTGCCAAGAATTCCGGCAATACAGGACCCTTGTGAAGGGCAGAACCACGTAATCCCCATATATTTATTTGCAACATTTCTATACTCTGAGAAAGTGAATTTCTGTACCTTGTCGATACCTTATCGAGGAGCAAACGAACCGTATTCTTTATTTTACTTCCCTGACAAGAAACTCCCCTTCTATTTTGGGGGGGGGGGGGGGGGATACTCATTGTTAAGACAGAGCTAAGTTGCTTAAAACAATCGGTGACAACCACCTTGGACCACTAAGCAATTCAGTTAACTGGCTGTGCATTACTGATGTGGTATCGACTGTATCGCGACTGCACTAGAACCGTAACTTCGCGAAATTGGGACACTAATGTTCTAAGCTGCGTATGCACTCGCAGTGGGGGTATGCCTCAAAGATTGAACTTAGACCACAGCCGGTTAGCTGTAAGCTAACGGGCTGATCACGTCGAGTTTAGTTGAGCATCACAGAGAAGTTTGGTAAAGCGGCGTTTAGTGTGGCTTGGTGCCTCATGAAACGGCAAGGTATGCTATTAAGCTACATGGCTTCCTCGTCCTTCTTGCATTGGCGAGGAAGGTAAGACGTGACCTGGCTTGAAGTCTTCACATCATTTCCGAAGCAGCAGACAATCGAAAGTACGAGTATGATGTTAAGTAAGAACAGTGTCGCCACAGGCCAAATCTAAACGTGCTGTAATTCGATATGAGTATTGTAGTTGTTTGCTCTCTATAGGTCATGTCACAACATGGCGACTATGTCGTGTTTACGGCTTTTTATTGCGATAGCAATTATATGGACACTCCAAAGCAGATTTCTGCCGTCGGCGTCGCCGTCGCCGTTGCCGTCGCCGTGAGGTTCCGTATGACGTCAATGGAGATGAAATCGTCGCCGCGCGCCGCCGAACGCTGTATGTGCGAGTGAAAGGGCGCGAGGGACGCACGCTTTCACTGGGAGTGAACGCACGGCGGAGAACAAACGCGCGTTTTGCGCCGGTGGTAAGTGGTTCTTGAGGGAAAGGGAAAGGTTGGCGCTATCTTCTGCAGCCCTTGAGGGAGCACGGCTCAGCGCCAACGGGGAGGGGTAAGTGGGAGCGAAAGAAGGGATAGAGTGGAGACGCCATGGCTGGGCGAAGCAAAACCGGCAGGCATAGGCGGCACGTATCAGGCCGAGATGGAAGGCCTTGGTGTGCTGCAGAGTCTGCAGGGGTGTTGTGCCAGGCCGGTCAGGCCCGGGGTGGAGTGGGAGGCCGTGAGGCCTTCCCGCTTGTAGAAATGTCCTTAGAGGCGTGCGGAGAGCCCTGACGAGTCAAGGAACTCCACGACGCCTCGAAGTGCAGAAAGGTGGTGTCGGCCGGGGAAGAGGAGATCTTCCTCCTTGCCACAGGGGAGGCCCAGGCGGCGGAACTCCTGCAGGAGTGGGCCCCGCTGCTGGAGGTACGCCGGGCAGGCCAGCAGGAGATGTTCGATCGTCTCCGGCTCCCCGCAGGAGCTGCAGGCCGGGGACGTCGCTCGTCCCAGTCGGTAGCTGCGTGCTGCCGTCCAGCTGCAGCCGATGCGGAGCCGGAGAAGGAGCGAGGTCTCCCTGCGAGCCAGGCCTCGCTGGGGGAGTGGTCGTGGGGGGCATCCCAGTGCCACCCGTTTGTCTGGGTGGTGGGTCGCCAGGTGTCGCCGCAGCCTCAGTCCTGTGAAGTCGCCCTCCGTCACGGCCCGACTGAGGGGCACAGTGGAGTGGTGGGCGTCCTTCGCCAGGGTGTCGGCTGCCTCGTTGCCCGGGATCCCTACGTGGGCGGGGATCCAGTGCAGGGACACCGGGTGGCCTGCGTCCTGCAGCGCTGTCAGCCGGGTAGACAGCAGTGCGACTCCAAGGCTGGCGCTTTCTGGCCTCTGCAGGCCGAGGAGGGCTGCCCTGGAGTCGCAGAGGATGGCCGCTGGTACCCCAGGAAGCTCCTCAGAGAGTAGGTCGACGGCCAGGTGGAGGCCTGCCACCTCCGCTGCAGTCGAGCTGGCGTGTCTGGGCAGTCGACACTGCCTGCTCTTCTGCAGGGCTGGTGCCGTGCAGGCCGCCGTGGCAGAGCCGGTGTCCGGTACCACCGAACCGTCGACGTACACCAGGAGGTGGTCTCCGAGGGTCTCGTCCAGGAGGCAGGCGGCCGTCTGCTGCAGGGCGCAAGCGGGTGAGCGCCTCTTCGAAATCCCGGGCAGCTCCGTGGCGATGGGGACAGGAGGCCTCTGCGGTGGGGGCAGCTGTACCGCATTCGGCGGTGGGTTGCCAACCACCTCCTCGTAGAGGCGGCACAGCTGACCCATCCTTGAGGAAGGCCGGGACTGGAGGCGACGCAGCAGGCCTCTGCCATCAGGAGCATGGTGGAGGCGGTCGACGTGCCTCAGCCCCTGCTGCAGGAAGAGGAGCGACAGGGGCCATGCTCCAGCCTCCGCAAGGGTAGCGGCAATCTGGGAGCTCCGGGGGACGCCCAGGCAGAGTCGGATGGCCGCCCGGTGCTGCAGCTCCAACTTTTCGAGGCGGCGTGGCGGCAGCGCCACCAGCGGGAGGGCGTACCGCAGGCGTGATGTGGCCGCCGCCTCGTAGAGCCGCAGGGCCCACTTCACCGAGCACCCCTCTCCATGGGCAAGGAGCTGCGACACGGCCTTGCGGACCCTGATGGTCTGGGTCTGCATGGCCCCGACTGCCGGTAGCCAGGTTAGCCGGTGGTCGATGCGCAGCCCAAGGTACGACACAGTCGTACTCCATGGGATGCGCACGCCTTCCAGCTGCAGCCGGGGAGCTGAGCGCCGTGCCGCTGCTCTCGGGTGGACGAGGAGGGCCACCGTCTTCCCCGTCGAAACCGAGAGTCCGATGCTTCCCAGGTAGGCGGCCGTGGTGTCCAGGGCTCTCTGGAGGGCCAGGCACACGTGGCGGCTTGACTGTGGCGGTCCCCGCACCCACAGGGCGATGTCATCCGCGTAGATGGAGCACTCCACCTTGTAGTGAGGGTCGGTCGGCAGTGCAGCAGGCAACCGGGCCAGGGCGAGGTTGAAGAGAAACGGGCTCACCACTGACCCTTGTGGTACGCCTGCTGCGACTGGACGGGGAGTGCTCCTTGCATGGCCCACGCGGACCCTGAGGGTGCGGTCATTCAGGAACGATGACAGGAACCGCCGCAGGTTGCCGCCAATGCCCAGGAGGTCCAGAGCCTGCTGGACGACCGCATGTGGGAGGCCATCGAACGCCCCCTTGACGTCGATGAGGAGGAGCATGGCGAGGTCTCCGCTGGCCCTGGCGTCCTCCAGGGTGGAGACGACGTCTGCGATGGAGTCCGCAGTGCACCTTCGGCGCCGGAAGCCTGTCTGCTGGTCCGCGAGGAACCCGCAGGCGCGGGCCACCCATTCGAGCCGTGCCAGAGCAATGGCCTCCATCACCTTGCAGGCAGCGGAGGTGAGAGAGACCGGTCGGTATGAGGACAGCTCGTTAGCCGGCTTATTGCTCTTCAGAATGGGGGCCACGATGGCTGTGCGCCAGGCCTCCGGCACCTGTCCTGACCACCAGATGTTGTTGTAGCAGTCGAGCAGGCGTCGTTGCTCACTGGTGGCCAGGTTGCGGAGCATCTGGAGTGTCACTCCGTCTGCTCCCGGTGCACTGCGACGCTTGCCCCTCCTCAGGGCCATCTGCAGCTCGTGGAGAGTCAGTGGGTCCTGGCAGATGGCCGCGATCTGGCTGGTCGCCCACTCCGGATGCAGCTCCAGCAGGCAGGTAGGCGGGTTGGCAGGGGGAAGTCCGACCGGCAGGATGGCCGCAGCGAGGGCAGCCGGGGGGGCGAAGTGGTCCGCTAGCAACTCCGCCAGGGCCGCCTCGCTGATGCCCAGATTGCGCCGTGCTCCCTTAGATAGATAAGTGGTTCTTGAGGGAAAGGGAAAGGTTGGCGCTATCTTCTGCAGCCCTTGAGGGAGCACGGCTCAGCGCCAACTCCCTTAAAGCCCGGCCCACATTCAGCGTTTTCACCGGCGTTTCCTGCCGTTGCGTCTCTCGGCGTCGTTGCATTAACGGCGCCGGAGAGGTCACCCAGCCACATGAGACGCACGCAAACAGCGCCAGTCCAGCGTCGCACAATGTGACCAGACAGATTTAACCAGAAGCAGTGTGCAATGTCATTCAAGTGAACTATGAGTAATGTTCCAGATTAAGGTTTTTAAGCCCTGTTTATAGTTCTGCGGCACACACACACAAAAACATTCACGGCAGCGCGCTCGAAGGTACGAGCGGCTGCTTTCTCAGACGGCGCCACCTCGCCGACTAGGGTGCCTCGATGCCCAGCGCCGCCGTCCAGGGTGGAGACAACCCCGCTGGCGCCGCCATATTGTGTCACACGAGCTGAGTCTCAGCTACGCTTGCGTTCATAAAGTGTTACTCGCGGCGCGCTTCCAAGTGCTTTGCCTTGATGAGGATTTTTTTATCGGTGTCCCATCTGCATATCTTTATAACCAATAGCCGTTAACTCGTCGAAGGTCGAAGACGTAAATGTATGGCGCCGGGAACATGCCCCAAGTTGCCTAATTCAATCACATTTAATATGCCGTGTGTATGTTTAAAATACGCACTATTTTTTTTTTTTTTTGCGCTTCGATGCTTGGTATATAAGGTTTGCGACCCCCTGTGTGTGGAAGTTTTTCTTTTTCGCTGTTGTATTTTGGTTTACACGTCACGCCTCCTTTACCGTAGCCAGCCACTCGCGCACGGCGGTTAGTTTCCCTTGCGTTGCGCGTGCTCTTCGCGTTAGTTGCAATTATTTGACGATATCTACGCGCAATTTTAGCTTTTTTTGCCCACAAAACTGTGTGCTGACAGGATTAAGCTGGTGTAAAAATAACTGCGATGTGAAAATAAAGTTTAGTTAGTGCTGTAGAGAAAAATGTAACGTAACTTGTCTGTGTCAATCTTGCGTAGTACACACAAGAAATCAAACGATGCACAAAATACATTTACTTATAATGTCTAGTACAATCAATCATGAACGAGATATGTGCATGAAAAATTATATGTACTGTGTGGCGCCTGAAGGTTATGTTGAAAGACGAGATAAAAAAATTAATTCGCAAGGTAGGCTCGACACACAATTCGGGATAGAGAGTTTTTTTTTTTTTATTTATTCATTACGTGGGGGGGGGGGGGGGTTCAAGTGAGTACATCAACCTTATTACACACAATATAAATCGAAAACAAGAATGCAAACAAGAAAATGCAACCGCGGGTAATATTAATCAAGATATCCAGCCAGAATACATACATCAGCTACCATCGAATACGTCGCATCAGCCAAACACATCGATGGCGAGTACAGAACATTTCATAAATAACCATTAGAACACTGATAACTACATTGAAAAAATAAACAACACTGCATACATATCACGTACAAAAACCGTAAATGAAACTAAGACAGTCAAGTACAGATTAGCAATGTTTTTCACTTCGAAAATATAGTCCATGATGACAGACGGTGCCCATCCTGTCGATTTCCCTCGTACTGGTCCTCTTAAAAGTGTTTCTAAGTACAGGTAAAACAACAAAAGTGATTATCGATATGAAAAGTTGCCTTGTAAATACAGAGAACCCATTACAGTGCTTAAAAATAAATTTTAGCAGAAGCAATGCTGTATTACCTCGCTTCACACGTTTCGAAGAAATGCACAGGCTACAACAGACACCATGCCAGAAAGCGCCGAAACATTTTGGTCCCATGATGCCCCTTAACTCTACTACACCTGGGCATACCGTGCACAGGCATTTAAAGACCGTCACAGTACCCACTACGATCGGGAATGAGCACGAATGACCATCGGCTTACGATCACCACGCTACAAATATGTACAAGTCTAAAAAATCAGCTATGTAACGTAACACCCTGAGGTCCGCAAGATATCTCCTGAGAAATCAGAGAAAATCACATTGTTTCGCTTACCACGTACAAAACAGCCGCTCTCCCCAGACGAAGCACTGCGTTCTTTAGTCCCAAATAACCAGTACCGAAAAAAGAAAAAAAAAGAAACAAAAGACACACACGATGTGTGCTTCCCGTGAAAAAGGAAAATAGGTGGCTTACGTGACGATTCGTAGCTAATGTAAGACTATTTCGCGGCTAAGCATCTTCGTCAGTCCTTAAAATAAGGGTACAGACTGCGCCCATCAAAACGAAAAAAGCCTATGCGACGCGCGCTCGCAAACCATACGCTACTCAGACAGCATCGGTGCAGTGCTTACTTAGTTCGTGAGCGAACGTAGGTACGTGAGCGAGGATCAGAGAATACTTTCTTATTTAAATGAAAAACACGGTGCGGTAGTCTAAACATTCTTGACACTTACCTCGCAAATGCAGGAGTTATCCGTTGCCTTCCAGTGATCGCGCTTTACTTGGGCTTCCCATCTCTTCCGTCGCTCTGGGTCCCGGGGGAAGCGAAAACAACGCAGTCTTTTACGCGTCGATCCGGCGCACTTGGGAACACAACAGCCCGTCATGTCGACACGATGCACTTGATAGCTTGTCAGTCATGCGGCTGAACACTGTCTAGCAAGTAGAAGCGTCCGCGAAGCATCCGCGCGCACTGTGCCTCGAACTCAGCACCGGCACCAAGCAATCGCAACGGCTCGCTGTGACACAATATGGCGTCGCAGCGAGAAAACGGCGGCGCGGGGGCGGTCAAAGGTTGGCACCACCCTGAACGGCGGCGCTGGCATCGAGGCACCCTATCGCCGACGAGACACTGGCGCCACATGGTGGCACGCAAGCGAAATGGTTGCTGCGGAAGTCGCTTGCAAAAGTTGCCAGCAGCGCGGCCGCGGCCACGCGCTGATTGGTCGGCGCCACGTCGGCGTTCATCGAGCCGCTTCCGGCGGCGGCGCCGGCGTCGAGATTTCTGGTGTGCCTTGAGTACGACGTTTCGGCTTGGCGCCTCCCTCAGCGTCGACGCTGAGCGGCGCCGGGTGACGAAACGCCAGGAAACGCCGGGAAAACGCCGAATGTGGTCGGGCCTTAGGGGCTGCAGAAGTAGGCGTCTCTTTCCTCCTTTACCATCACCATATATGTAGAGCAAACGCGCCTTCTTCTGACGCACGAAAGGCCGTGGGGGTGAGGGGAAGGGAAGGGAGGCGACGTTTAGCTGCGGCACCAAGTGCCTATTTATATCAGAGGCTCCGGCAACAGTCACCAACGCCGCACGCATTTTGTGCGAACGCGGGCAAAACGCCGAGGGTGTCGACAACAGTTCTGTGTGTCGCCGGTGCTGCTGCATGTCCAAGTTTATACAGCTGATAAAGCTACTATCATTACTCCGTATAGCTCTCTACAAATTTGCTATCGCAATTGATGCTTCGCCTTTCAGGTGAAACTGCGACAACTTTTTTAAGCGGTTATGGCGTTTGCAATGCTCAAAAGCATGGCCTTGGACATTCACTTCCGTTATTCAGCCGTCGCTGGGGACGCCACGTTTGGACACCACCTAATCCTTCTTCCTTTTCTTCTTGGCTACTCGGACAACTCTTACTCATTGCGGCAACATAAATCGGTGACGGTCGAACCAGGATGAAAGAAAAAGTACATACATGAATGTGCATATATGTGAAGGCATAAAAGACGCGAAACAACAACAACAACAACAACAACAACAACAACAACAACAACAACAACAACAACAACAACAACAACAACAACAACAACAACAACAACAACAACAGCAACAACAACAAAAGATAACTTTCGTACGCGGTTGACGTACGCATATATTTATACGGACGAAGTAGAACGAACAAGAAGCGTGCTCGGCGAACGCGTGGCGGCGTTGTGCGTCGCGACGTGGTCCCACGTCTTCGTCGTTGTCACGGTGGTCGTGTCTGGTGTGCTCCGCGCTTGAGCTCGCTTTCCCGCTGCTGCAGCCGTACACATGCAAGCATACACACCAGTCGCCTGAGTCGTGATGCGTGCTGTCCCATGCCCGACAGCATAGATGGGACACGACGCCGGATCTGGGTCAGTCACGCTCGTCGTCGCTCTTCGTCGAGCGACCACCTTGCGGTAAGACAGCGACAAGACAAACGGAGACGGCAGATCGGCTTCGACTGTTCTAATTATGTATACGTTTATAAGTGAGCTGACTGCATTTCCTTTCACTGTCTCGCTTTTCTTAGCTCCCTCTCTTTCGTTCTCTGTCACTTTCTCTGCGTGACTGTTTGTATCCAAGCCTCAATGCAGGACCTGCCCATCATGAGGGTCATTATTACGCTTGCGTTTGCGCTTATTTCTTGTTGTATTATTATGAGTATAGTAGTTGCTGTACCTTTGGCAAGTCCGGCTTTGGACATGCGATGTCCGCATGTCAATTAGCAGGAGTAATCTCGCACCAATGTGCCAAGTGCGCGTAATACAGCGCTTATTTAGAGGCGTCTGTACATTTGGTAACCAGCATTGAATCGCACCGGGAGGCATGTCTGAATTAACCTTCTTTATAAACCCTCTTAACATTCCAAATCAAACCATCTTCACACTCCAAATTAATAAGACTTGTCACAGAGCTATATTTGGCTTATTATGCTTAGGCTTGGGCCAGTGAGCGTTCCTTGCATTTCGTATTCGTCTGTATGGCGCTCTATCGGCGCTAAACATAGGTCATGGATCATGCTTCGAGCTGTGAGACGTACTTAGGCCGTGGACCAGCGCCAGTTGCGCGTCACGTATGCGCTGTCTTCCCTCTGTTTTTTTTTAATGCGAAGCATTTCTTGCCGGCGGCTCTGTCCGTTGTCCCGCGTTCCACACCCCCACCGCGCATGCGCGCCCCTCCTCCTCTATTTCCTCTCCTACGCTCCCCCTTTCTCTCCTCTAGGAATACTCTACGGGGCGGCGCCCGCGTGCCACACCCTCACAGCGCATGCGCGTCCCCCTCTCTCCCCTCTCCTACGCTCTCCCCCCCTTTCTCTCCTCTAGGAATCCGGGGCGGCGCGCTCGACAGGTAGTGCGACAGCTGCATACTCCGCTGGGGGCGCCACGGTAGTTCCGCGGTATGAAAATGACGGAGCGCGCGCGCCTCATTCTCTCTCCTGCGCAGCGCCGGATGAGCGCTCGGGCCGCTGCCGCGAAACCATCTCCCGCTCAAGCTAACCATCTCCCCGCTGCTTCGCATCCACACATGGTTCCCTTTAGCGGGAAATGGAGTGATTTTTTTGAGACACGCTCTCGGCGAGATACTCATCATAGATGCCCTATATAGGGTTGTGTTAGTGACGCGAGTACTGCGCATATAATTTTATTGGTCATTGCATTCCTCTATAGAGTATATAGCATGCTCTGTGTGCCGCCTGGCCAACCTCACCAGCCTTTATTCTATAGAGCATATCTCATCTTTCTCTCGCAGCAGATGTATTTCAACTTACGTGCAGCATTAATTATTTGTTTCATCTTAAAGGGACTCTAAAGAGGCACCCTAAACCAGTTTAGACTGATAAGGAACCATTTCAAAACAATATTTCTACTAGTTTCGCGGTAATAGGAGAAAGAGAAGAAGTGGGAATGAATCAATGAAGGAAGGAAGGAATGAAGAAGCTAGGCTTTTGAGAGACAAAATCAACATAAATACATGAAGCCACGAATGGCTCGCGCAACGGGTGCTATAGCGTGGTGTCGAGCATTACACTTGGAACTATATACAGTGCTGCACCGGAACCTTGGCGCAGACAGGTAGGCGTGGTTCAGAAGAAAACAGGGAAATCATTACTGTACGTTATTGACTTGGCAGTATTTCTTAGCTAAGATTAAATTGTGAGCTTTAACGACCCGTAACTGCGCAGTGAGTTACGAGTGATGCCGTATATAAAATAAGGGCTCCGGAATAATTTTGAACACCTGTGGTTCCTTTAACTTGCACCCAAATCATGGTACACGGGGGTTTTTGCATTCCGCCGCCATCGGAATGCGGTCGCCCTCGGCTGGCATCGAACGCCCGACCTTGTCTTCAGCAGCGCAATGCCGTGCATAGCCGCCCTATATATGTATACTACAGCGCTGGGTTTCTTATCTACAGATACTTGAAGGTATGCGGAATATATGCGGACAACTTTTGTATCTTTCTGTTTGTTTACCCCGCGACATTATAATGACTTTCAACCCGGTGAACAGAATATAGCCTGTTACAAATACCAGCCATTTGCATGCACAGCGTACCACGTGTAGGAACTTCCGGTTCGATGTGCTCGTGGACAAAATAAGGCAAGTGACACGACGCGCGCCACCAAGCTGCTTGCACGCGGCTCTAAACATCCAGGGAGGTCCACGGCGGGCGCGCGCCGAGTATAACGTATGTGTGTAAGGGTATATGCCTACACATTATACTCTGAGAAGGGAGCAATTAGCCGACGCAATTAGAGGCAACCTGCTTGATTGCACCGACGGCCGGGCTGCGCTGTGTGTCCACGCAGTTGCGCCAAGCGCACAGCGGAAGCAATGCCAACGCGTCAGTGCGTATGCCGATAGTCTGGTCATTATTAAAGGCAAGAGTCGAAACGCTTTTGGCCGAGCCGAGCCGGAATCCTGGAAATGGATTGCGTTGCGTGTTTGATTACGGGTTTCGCGATCTCGCATGCGCCCGTCGTCACTGCTCTTTCGTACCCCGACCGCGTATACTTCGACGCTGCTGAAGCGCATGCGTCACACGAAGCTTGTTGCGTGCGCGGAAGCAATTAAAGACGCGTTCATGCCCGTCGTTCCTATCATTCTTGGCCAATGCTCACCGTTCCTGCTTATTACCACCTATCACCAGGCGGTCACTTAACGTTGTAAAGGTAGTCGCTTCTGTTGGCACAATTTTGGGCGACTCTGCCGGCCTCCTCTCTCAACTTCTTGCCATTACTTTTGAAAAAGTGTTTGGTGTGCCACGGGCCCGTGGTGCGTGCTACGGCTTTCTGCTGTTGCTATGCATGGCCATCAAGTGCCGCAGCGGGATATATGTATTAAGGTCTGCGCTATCACCGTAAAAATATTGAGAAGAGATAGCTTGATCGGAGCCTTCACCACATGCAGTTCAGTTGGGAATGTTTTCAGCAGCCCAGGTAGATAATTCTTTCTGGTGCGTTTTTCGCAAAGCAACTGTACACCTCCCGCGCATCAAAAGGCAGCTCTGTTCTCCGGGTCGCACAAAACTTTCTAATTGCGTTTATCGAATTCTGAAATCGTTGCTTATATGTTTTAACTTAAATTGTGAACTAGATTTCTGCTTCTGCTATGCTATTTTGTTCCCACACTATTACAGTAAACTATAGCAATATTTGATAGGTTATATATACTTCTGTTGTTGACATCCCCATGTCTTGAAGCACAAGAATGAAGGGAAACACGGTGCAAAAGCAGCGCTGCGCGCGCCAAGTATCCCTTTCTTTGTAAGTGGTTATCGAGAAAGCGAGGGAGTGCGTCTATCTGGGTCCGCAGCGCATGTTTGCTTCATACAGAACGCGGTATATTAACTAGGGCTTCACCGAGGTCCAACTGTCGTATAGCTGGCTTTGTCAAAACTTCTTCACAGAGCACGAGCTTGTTGTGCCAGTACGTGCGAAATGTAACACGCGGACGAAAATCAAGCAGTGAAGTTTTCTCACCCCCTCGACACCATAGAAGGCCAACGTTAGAAACGACAAGAAAGAACGGCGTTCCCACGCAGCGCGGGATGCCGCGATGCGAGAAGCTCCGCTCCCGCCCTGCGACGCGTCAAAAGCGACTCGGCGAAGTGAGAAGCGCGGGAGAAAAAGAATCCTTTCTGTGCCCGTGGTGGCGAGAGCTATACGCGAGTGCTCGTGCGCGCGCGCTCACATCTGCTGCGTGTGTGTGTGTGTACACATAATACGTGTGTGGGCGCGGCCTTGTTAGCGCGACGTCGTGCACCAAGTCTCGCGATCGCATACCATTAAAGTCAACGCGGCGTGCAAGAGGAAATGGGCCGCCAACAAGCAGCCACATATATAGGATAGGGGTCTCGGGAAGAGAGGCGCGTTTTTCTCCGAACTGCTAGCGCCGTGGCGGGCATTAAATCGCGCCATCGCGCGCGCGAGGCGACCAAGTGGTCCGTTCGAGCTCCCATCCCCCCCCCCCCCCCCCCCCGCTTTAGAAGTAAGGGGGGGTCAGAAAAGTAAGGAAACGAGACACACGGAGTGCTTGGTACCACCGCAAGGGAACGAGTTGACCGAGCTTGCACATATATTTACATAACCCAGGGAGAGTGCAACATTGCCTCGCTGCTTGAACGGAAGGGTTGGAAATGTTGTTTTCCTTCTTTCTTTATGTTTTTTTTTTTTTTTCAGCAGAAAAGGGTTGAGAACGTTCCGGAACGCGCTGAGTCACGGAGTCGCGCGGAGGGCGTTTCAGGCGAGGACGGTTTCCGTTATCTAATGTCACTGCTCTCTCTTAAGCAAACCGCGAGTGAAGAAAGACGTTCCATGACGGATGGCCCTCTGGTACACTTTTTTTTTTTTTTCGTTAGTGGGCCGAGGGGCGAGGAAAAATGTGGCTATTGGGGGCGGTTGTTCTCTGTGTAAAATTCAGACTCTCGATATGGGGTGTCCCGCTTATACGTATGCAGGAATACATTAAGCTACGACCGGTCTCTGCGCAGGTTTTGTCGCATATATGTGAACCACAGGAGGCTTCAAGAACGAAAAACAACTAAAACAAGGTCATATGCTGGCGGTGGCTATGGTATAGTGCTAATGCTTTCAGGTGGTTTTTAGCCTTTCGGAGTTCCTGTCTGCTCCACCCGAGTCGCGATCAACTTTCTACGAAGTTTTGCCGAATACTGATGTGTTTTATAGCTTCTAAACGCTTTTACATACACTGTATATTTTGTTATTTATATTTGGTGCTTCAATAATATATGTTCTTTCACGCTCTGTAGGATTCAGCAGTCTTCTAGCTTGAGGCGCAGTCATTCTCGGCAAACGTTGTCTGCGACATCAACTTTCTGAAATCGCCATATGATTTCTCTTGTGCCAAGTGGAATCGCTCGCGTGGTCAGTGACCTCACTCGCTGTAATATACTTTTGACTATTTGGTTGATTGGTGCTTGCGCTATTTAGTTTTCGACATGAGCCCGTGAATAGTCATTTCCAAGGTGAACCTTCTCCCCTTGCACGTCTGCATTGGTCGCCCATAGCTTTTCAGCACCACACTCGGTCTAAAAACAGGATGTCACCAATATGACCAAAGCGGCAGTGATATTGAGCTTATACTGAAACCGTCACTCTGAACCACATGATATGCACGACCAAAATGCCGTGCAGGTAGTTGCCGCTTCGACCAGCAACTACGCTGAACGCATTTCGACACCACGAATGTTTCGCTTTAAAAACATGAACTATATACGCTGTCGTCTTTTGCTATACATCTGTTCACCTTAATCGGAAGTACTTGCATCATTGGGCATTGTTAATAACGGTTTATACGTGAACAAGTACAATACTTAGCGAGACGCAGTTGGTTCCATTTTAGTGGAGCCCCCGTTATTTTTCAAATAACGCGAACGTTCAGTTCTAAACTTCAGACTCTCCACAGCTGCAGCCATGACAGAAGCGGTTCAGCTTTCACGAGTTTCACAAACGCATTCGCGGCAGTAAAGCTAGCAAGTAGTTGCAGGGGCGCTCCCGCACACCTATTCAGGTGTGGGTTGTAAATTTTGCTTGCTACGAAAGGAGTTCTTCAATGAGTTTACAACTTTACAGCGACGGTTGCGCCGCTGTGCGTGGTTGCGCCGTTGCACAGCCTGAGACACTTTCTACAAGAAAAAACGGAAATCAAAAGAACGCAGGCGGTTTCTGGGTGTTTCTGCTCGAATGTGTGACTGTGCGTGTTCGTATAGGCAACCGCTTGAATACTGAATGGTTAAGCTCCAGGCCGATCTTCGCTGCTTTTTCAGCTGCTCTTTCGTCACATTTGTCTTCTGCGGTTCCACAGTTAAACCTCCCTTTCCATATACGCGAACCGGAGGCTTTGTTTCTAAATTTATTGGTTATCTGCGATGACGTTCCCTCGTGACGAATTCATCGCCGTTGGCTTACCAAAACATTCTAACGTAAAATAATAAAAAAACAGAGAGCGGAGAAAGTTCAAAGGGAGCTATTGAACGATTGTCATCTGAAGTGAAAAGGTTGCCGTCTATTATGAAAGAAAACAATAACCTGAACATGCATGAACAGTGTGAAAGTACTGCGTTCAGCAAAGATGCCTTTCCTTGGCTAAAGAGACAGACAACAACGAGAAGGAAATAGATTGAGAGGTTGACACGGCTGAGCACGGCTGACTATACCATACGCTGCAGAGTAAAAACACCCGTGTACTTAGATTTAGGCGCACGTTAAAGAACTCCAGGTGGTCCAAGTTATTCCGCGGTCCCCCACTACGGCGTGCCTCATAATAAGATCTTGGTGTTGGAACGTAAAACCCCATAATATAATTTTTATAAGCATATTTCATATCCATCACAGGACTCTTGCGTGAATGACTGCATGCTGTTCGTGTTAATTTCTTAATTTTATCACACCACCTCTACCATCCTCTAATAAAGACTAATGCGACCCTTACACCTTCTGTCACCTGGGACGGACATCCAATACCTGAAGACCGTGAAATGTCCAAAGTGTGCTACTCCAGCATCTACAGCGGACATTCACCAACTGTTGTGGCGCTGCCCAAGAACGCGGGCTACTCGAGATAGGATTATATGAGCTGCCAAGCTACGAACAAATCAGACAGGTACGTCTTTAGCTCATGGACGACAACTCCGCTAAGCCACTACTACAATTTCTGTATGAGAAGGACTTCCACCCTTACAATGAAATAAGTACCTATGCCGCAGGGCATGGCATGGCATGGCAAGAACTTTATTTTGGTCCAGAGAAACTAGGGCCCGAGGGCAAAAGCCCCCAGGCTAAGTCGGTGGCTCCACCCACGTAGGCACCGGTAGGCCAAAGGCTTTCCCGATGTCGTGAGCTCTCCGGACGGCCAGGAGTTGATGTTGGAGGACTTCGCTGGATATGCGTCGACTCCTGTCCTCCTCACTGTTGAGGTCCGAAGCCCTTTGGTTGGGGCACAGCCAGAAGATATGATCAAATAGACACGGAGCGTGTCCACAACTTTTACATTCCGCGGGAAACTCCTGCTCAATTTTGTTAAGCACAAAAGGTGTAGGATAAGATTTAGTTTGAAGCATTCTTAATGTGATTGCCTGAGCTCTGTCCAGCTTCTAATGGGGGGGGGGACCTATTGCCGTCCCTATAATGTGAGGTGATTTCGTGAAAAGTGCTGAGTGGGTCTTTGTAGGAGCCACAGTAATCCTGGAGCAGTTCCCTATATATATGTGATACGCGGCATGTGAGATCTCGCACAGCAGAGTGAGCTTGCTCGTTAGGATTGCAGCCATTGGGGCTGACTGAGTGGCCCTGATGAGCCGGAAACCAGACTAAGTGTGAGCTATCCGGTTGCTGGTAAGCACACAAGTTACTCATAATTACCTGCCGCAGGGCAAGCCCTGCGAAAAAAAAAATACTACCTTTCTTGTTCTATACTGGCACCCATTCTGTCACTCCGCAGCATACCACAGCTTATCTGCTCTGTGCTTTCCGTAGCCAGCTGAACTCCCATTCTATTCTCAACGAGAAAATCAGCGCTACATCCGTTTGATCTGTGAACCATACTGTTTTTTCCTGCTTCCTAACGTCAACCCCATCAGAGTTCGTTCCATCACTCGATGTGCGAATGTTATTAGCTTCCTCACGTTTCTTTCTTATCATCCAAGTTTTGTCACCATCTTTTATAGTACCGGTAGAACGCAGTGGTGAGTATACTATACATTCGATTTCGAGGACAACGGTAAGCTGCCGTCCATGTTTTAGCGTTATTTCGATTATATGGACACTCCTGGCGAATTATAACCATCGGCGTCGGCGTTGATGTGGTGGTACGTATGAATTATTCGATATGCTAGATAGGCGCTATAATATTGAAATGCCGAAGTATCTCTGACGAAGCCTTATGTTCTTGACTGATTAATTCGTCAGAATTTCGGCAATTGCAGAGAGCAATGAATAGTCATAAAAAATGTGGTTGATCCCTCTTATATAGGAATCGGTATAGAACACGAAAGTGAAACGTGTCTTCACAGAAGTAGTGTAATGTTTATTGCACATTGATATATAATGTCTATTGGTGTTTTGTGGCTAAAGCGCCCTTAGGCGTTGATGCACCCACGCTGACGCCTGGTGGCACGTCTCCTCCATCACGACTACCAACGTCGATGACCATGAGCAACCGTCGTGCATATGGAAGCTGCACTACGCTGCACACGCTAGCACAACGCGAAAGACGAAGCACGTAACTGACACACTAATACAACGCGCAAGACAAAGCACGTAACTGAATCGTCACCGAGTCAAATCAGCGCGTACAGCGCGTCGTAATTGCAGCCTCCGCGATCAACTTCAGAAACATTTTCAGAGCTAATTGCGGAGGCCACGCTCCGCTGTGCTGAGTACGGTGAACGCCACCTAGGTGGCGTTGGTAGTGCTTCTTGATGCCAGCGTCCCTTCGAATGCTGGCATCGAGGCGTCGTAGTGCTGAGACCACCGAAGCGTTCACTGTCGGTGCGCGTTAGTGTCATAATGCAGTACTTCTCTTTTCTGCTCGTAGGCGGCGGCACCGCCCCGAGCAAGAGCGCGGGTACACGGAGGAGTGTTAGATATATAAGGCGCGTCTGTGTAGCTCTCTGCAAATGCGTTTGTGGCGCAATGGGTTAAACGCTCGGCGATCTATCGTCGCGGACCGCGAGAGGTCGTGGTTTCGATTTCCAAATTTTGCATGTTTGTGGAACTTTTTCTTCTGGTTTCTTTCTTTGTATTATGTTCGTGTACATTGTAAGCTGACGTATTTCCGTGACGGAAATACGTCAGTGAAGTCTTGGTGGACCTCGGCATAAAACACTTTCGTGTTAAAATTTCATTCGCAGTGCATTCCTTTTATCCTAAATCATTGAAAACTGCAACGCAATATTGGGGCTCGAAATCTGAAAGTGATGCAATTTGACTGGTACCGGCGCCAGTGCTCTTCAGGGATTTAATATTTCACTGGGCGCGCTGACTAATGACGACGGATTCCCATCGGTCTCATCCAAGGAGGTTTGGTCTCACCACGGGCAGCTTTGAGCCAACGGTGTTGCTAAAGCCCGTCCATGACGTTTTCCGCAGACCAGCTCGGCGGAAGAGCGTCGATCAAGGAGCTTTTTAGCGTCGACTTGCGACGCCTGCAACGCCACTGCATAGAGGCGCTCATGACGTTAGCGTCATCAGACGCCTGCGTCAGGGCTCTGTTCCTTCTGCGAAACCATAGTTACCTTGCATGCTGCTTGGAGCCATGTCGCACCCTCATTTACTTACAACACCGTCCACGGAGTTCAAGCGCAGCGCTAAAACTTGCTGTCGCCGTCGATGTTGCACCTGTCGGGCGAAACCGCCAACTTTTTCGAACAACGGTACGCACCCGCACCATGCACACCGGTGAGCCAGATTACCTTGTTTGTACTCTTTCAGATAGTGCTTGCGCTCGGATACAGACAGACAGACAAAGAACTTTAATGGAGGTCCTGAGAAGCTCTGTTGCCCCCTATCAGGGAGGCGACGAAGCCGCGGGCCGCACCCACGTCGGGACGGGGAGACCAAGCTCCAGCGCCGCATCGTGGGCTCTCTGGACAGCCCACGATGCGCTCGGATAATCAAAATTTCAAGCACATGCCTGTGTGGTCGAACCAGAACCTACTTGGATCAACCCTGTATGCCACTCTGTACTTGAGCCCATGCGCCATGTATCGGTTCTGTTAGCAACGTTTACCAATTCTCCTAAAGCCAGCAGCGAGAAATTAGGCACTACAAATTTTGTTTGGCATTTGCCAGCTGATACTTTACTGAAACTAAAATAAAAAGACAAGACCTCCGTGCTAAATGTTTCGCGAGGAGTTACGTTCTTTACGGTGAGCATGATTTTTTTTTTTTGTATTTTTTAAAGAAAATTAGCATGTTGTTGCTCAGGGTGACTACGAAGGTTTTATAATTAGGGAAAGGCTTGCGCTATGGCTGGGATTGTGACAGCATTATCAATGCACGCGAATGGTTCGTACAGCGCATAAGAATTGTATGCATTGTATATACTCAACATCGTTTTATATATTGTTCCAATAGCTTATGTGTAACTGCGCGTTTCCGTGGCTCTGTGTGTTTATATGTCAGTGAGGCTATGTGAACACGGACCCTTCTTGGAAGACGTGCCGTGTATATAGTGATTCGTACTTGGTATATGTTATCGTTCTGGCGAAATTCTGCCGTCCTTGTGACTCAAAATGTTGGTGTCGTCTTTTGTTGAAAAAAATTTGCCGTGGTTGATAGCGGTTAAACCAAGTTTGTCGAGCGATAGAACGGTCTTGCTTTCTTTGGGATAGGACACAGACGCTGCTCGGCGCCGTCAGCAACTACCGCATCTACAATTACACCACAAGACAACACGCAGACGCTGCTCGGCGAGGCAGCAGCAGCGAAAGAATTGACCTTCATGCTGTGTCTCGCTTCAGTGCGAACCAAGCGTCGAAAGCACAGCGCATACGAAGCTAAGAGCACTCGGCGCACTTTGTACACATCACAGATCGCTTTGAAGATGAGGCCGGCGCGACCACGCACTTTGTCCACTTCGCAGATCGCTTTCAAGATATGCGCGCCCACGCGGTGTACGCAGCAGCCGCCGGTAGCGGCAGGCTAAGTCTCAGTTTGACCTTGGCGGAGCTTGAAGGTCAAATTTACGGAACCAGGCGTTTTCTGGGTTTGTACCTGGAGTTGTAGAGCTCTCGCTCTAAAAGTTGCCTTGTGTGCTGTGTCGCGCCAACGTGACACCCCGCGTATTCTTAGAACGCTGTCTGACGAGCCTCAGCACAACGCTGAACCTTGTTACCGCCTTCAATGCTTCTCCCTTCAGGCGAAACTGCCAACTTTTTTCTTAAGCTCGCGATAGCCCGTGACCTCGATCAGTACAGGTGGCGAAAAAACAAACAGCTGCTTTTACGAACGCCGCATTTCATACCATTGAATTTCAAGCAGTTTTTCAGGCAACTATAGCGCCATCTGAAGTTAGGGTCCACCTCGCGAACTCGCGATTTGGCTAGGGGGACCTCGAAGACCGCAGCTATGACCAGTCGAGCGTAGCGCCGCGTAGAGGAGAGATTACACGCCGATGGCCTAACCCGCGAAGGACGGAGACCCGCGAGCCCCCAAGATCGCCGTGAGAGCGTTGAGACGCACAGACGAAGGATGAGGAGGAAGAAGGCGGCAAATGGCGGAGAGGCAGCACGCGAGCGAGTCCGAGGGGAGGAGTGGGAGAAGTAAAAGAATCGAAGGAGGCAAAAGCAAGAAAATCGCCGGTGGTGGGCGTGGAACCTGTTCCCCCGTTTCCAGCTGAACAAACAGGGACCCGTCAATCTGGCGGAAGAGCTAGAGCGCGCGCGCAGGGGGGGAGAGAGGGGGAGCCTCCGCTGAGCCCCCAGCGAGAGGCTTCACGAGGAAGGCGAAACATGGCTGGCAGCGTCGGCAGCCGGATAACGAGGAATGCCCCGGCGCCGCCGCTGCACGCGCTTCTTCTCTTTGCCTGGCTGCCCGCTCACCGCCCAGACCACCGTTGACAGGCCGAGCGGCCTTTCTGCGTCGTCGTTGTAGGCTTTGAAGCTCAGCGTCCGCCCTGCCACCTCCTCCCTCGAGGTATCCGCTCTCTTCTTTTTTCCTTCCTCAAAGGCTTTGCCTGCCTTGACCTCGAACCATCGTCGTCTCCTTTGCCTCATGATGTGCACTGTTTACTCGAAGCGGGCGACGCCTGCCTCCCTCCCTGCCTCCGGCTGCCCGAAGCGACGGAGTCCCTCTTCGCGGGCGAGAAGTGGATGCATGGGAGTGGAAGTCGTTCTCGAGGCATGACGCTGGGTGGCCCCCAAGGCTTGCTTCGTCGTGTACAGCAGCGCCATCTCGCGTGCGCACGCGCGCTCAGTCCAACTCGGAGCCCAAAGATGACCCGGCACGTCACAGCCCGAGAAGACGCGGCCGTGACGTCTTGAGAGACGCTGGCCATGGGCCCCGTGTAACTGAGGCTCGTCTTCCGGTTTCTGCGGGGGACCGCTGCGTGCTGTCTGCTGGCGGATGCGAGTGAAAGAGGGGAGGAAGAGGAGAGGCCGCGTGATGTTGGGTGGCCGGTCTGTTGTCTAACGTCTTGCGTATACACACTCCTGACAGCGTCAGACTAACCAGGCGGCCCCCCTCTTGGCCACTTCGAGAGAAAAGATGATGCGGCCACCGAACTCCGCGCATGTGGCAGGGGCTCGCCTGTGACGCGTTGCAGATGCAACAGCGATTTGCTTTAGTTCGTTTTGTTGTTTCTCCCTGTTTTACTGACGCTGGACCCATGGAGAAGTTTAGCTTCGGCCATGATGACCAAAGCACGCAACAAAGTGAGGGAAAAAGCGATCAAAATGTTTCTCGTGCTTGTCTCTCCGTGAAGCGTAACGAACCGATCATGTGGGCGAAACAACCTGCACAGATAATGTGCATTAGCTATCTATTTGTTTTTTTCGAGCCACCATTAGCTGCATTTATTATGTATTACTACGTGGCTTGTCCGCGTCAAGCACCGGTGAGGACCTCAGTCCCAGATGTTCTTACATGTCAGAGCACAGGGATGAATAACACTGCGCAAAGCCCCGGGGTCGCAGCTTGCGACGGAGCCCATGCAGCTGCCACTTATAGCAAGATGCCATGATGTTTTATGAGCTTTTGTGAAGGACTCTTGGTGAAATGAATGTTTCGCAGCAAGCTTTGTTGGCGATGGTGAAACTGGAGCTGCTGCAATGGCTTCCAATTTTCACTGGCTTGATTATATATGTTGTGAAACACTCCTTTCATCAAGAGTCCTTCACAATAGCACATAATATATATGTATACAATCTCCACAGTATGTAGTCATAAGACATTCTCATATACAGAATACCCCCAGAGGAACCCATGTATGAGCGCATCGTGTCACGCGTTATAGACGGACGCACAGATTTCCGGGGGAAGTAGCCCCATACTACTTACACATTGAAATTATTTGTGACTTTTCTATGTGAGCTATTCCTACAGCATGATAAAAGATGTGAAAAATACACTGTAAATAGTGAAGGTCAATTCATGCCTGCACGTGTCTGACATGGAGTAATGATAGAGCAACGAGAAACAATGTTCCTACCTAAAGAAACTGATCATCTATATCTTTAGATGCGTCTTTTACTATGGCATTCTCTCCTTGCATACTAAATACAGTACTCTATTAAATCTATATTGACTTACATTTCCGTTTATGCTTACAGTGCGAAAGCCAGTCACAGTGTTACTGCTTTCAACCCTCAGAGACGAGGTACGTAGAAGTGCACTGAAGAATGTTATCAGATAGAGAGAGAGGAATTTATTTGAAGTGATACTTCGTTGATCTATTCTTATGTGTCGTGGTGTGCGGTAATGCTGATAGTTGACTTTAATCCGGTTGTTCCGGATGGGCAGGACGTTACGGTACCATGACAATAGCTGCCTGCCAGGCACTACTTGATTTTATGGCACGGTTTAATCACCTTACGGTGGAGCAGCTCTGCCGCAAGTTGCAGTAGTAGTTCCAGTGGGGTTAAGTGTGCTGCGTTTCATTTCGCACACAACAGAGTTGCCGTCGGAATGTACAGCAGTTCCTCCTGCATCTAACGCAGTTGGTGCACAATCTCAACAGTCGCCAGCAAGAGCGAAGTACAGACACGAAGAGACAAAATCCACCTCTGCCCTGCGCCTTCCCCGCTTTGCTTCAGTTGGCAGTAGTTACGAGGAAACCATTTTCTTTGTCTGTAATGAATGAGGTTCGCCAAGCTTGCTTTCTGCACCCACGTGGTGCCTCCTGGTCTGCTCCTCGTTTTCCGCGAACGCCGACCGCAAGGGGGAGCTGCCGTGACGGACCGATTCCGGAACCTCCGATTCCAGCGGTGCATGCCGCCCGACGTTCAACACCGGGCACGGATCTTCTCCCCTCGTTGTCGACAGAAAACGCGCGTATCACCGCAGCTGCCACCCTCCTCTCGACATGTTTCCCGGGAAGCCAATGACGAGGCCTTTCCAGCCCCCCGTCCTTATACGTTCCCTGGCGACTGTCAGTCCTGCTGAACGACTCGCTGTCGCATCTTCTCTGCCGCAACTACACACACTGAAGCGTATAAGTACGCATACGGCTCAGCAGGACGAGAAGGAAAGGAGCGAGGCCTCAAGCCAGGCCCGGTCCGGGAACTGTCTTGCGCAGACCGTGACGCGCGCCGCATCGCCCTGGGCGTATGATGAATGGCTGCCACATGAGCGGGCGTCGTCTTCTCAGGCCAGGCCTCGGGCAGAAAACGGCGCAGATCATGTATCGCGTATTCGTGCCTCCTGCGTCTCAACCCCCTTTCGGAGGCCGTGTGAAGGCAGAGCATCGCCCCCCCCCCTCCCCCCGCCCCCGTTTTTCTTTCTTTCTTTCTTTTTGCTTTCTTTCTGTGAACCGTGGTTTGTCCGAGTGTTATGTTCTTCTGGAGCGCCTCATGGTCCCCTTCGGAGTAGGCTTCAGTCAAACTGCGCGCTGTGCACGTGGACCCGGACACTCAACGACAGGAGCGCCGGACGCTGACCCTCCCCCTTTTTTTCCGTCTCTCGTCTCTCTCGCTTTGGAACGGTACTGCCTGTTGCAGGGACGTTGTTTGAGGTGCGGAGACTCCGTCGTTTATTCGAGGACGTTCGACACAGTCTACGCAAGCAAACGCATGCACGCACGCACACACATACACACGGGCGGTTCTGCGTCGTTGAAGGAGGTATGTGTGCTCCGGAACTGCGGCGTAACGCGAAGAATTGGAAACTTCCACTCTCTGGAAACGCAGCAAAGAGCGTGTATCTCTCTTCCGCCGCCCTATTTTGTCGCGAAGCATGGCGATGTATAAGAGCCGTGGGCTGCGTAAAGGAAGTAAAAAAAAGTAATAATAATAATAAAAGAAGAATAGGACAAAGGACGAAGTGACATCAAAGGACAAAGTAACGTCAAAAAGCAAAAAGAAACGAAAAACAGAGGGTGTCAGGTACGAGCAGACTACTTTCACACCGAAATGTAGACAAGTTCACGGACATACGTTATGTAAGAGACAGACAGAAAAATGAAAAAAAGAAAAGCCTCGGTTTACACCTAAGCTTGTTTTTTTTTTTTTTTTCGTTAATTTTAATTCTGACGCGGTTGAGAAATGTTGTCGGGATAACATCGTTCTTGATATTTCTGACGCAGAAGTTTTGAATGAAAGCATCAACGAACAAAGAAATGTCTATGATAGGACAAGAAGGGGAATGCGGGAGATGGCGATTCAAGACGATGAGTAACACGAGAACAAGGTGGGAGCAGGAGCCAACGTTTCGACAAGTGGACTTGTCTTCTTCAAGGCCTTGAAGAAGACAAGTCCACTTGTCGAAACGTTGGCTCCTGCTCTCACCTTGTTCTTATGATAGGTCAAGGTCACATAACGCAGCAAAATTCAAACGCGCAGTTTCCTGTCATCCAGTCACGTCATAATTAAGGCGTGAATCTTTGCACAGATAGTCTATTTTTGAAAAAAAAAAATTGAAAGTTTCAAGCGCACTTTTCAGAAACGTCTGATCACAATATCGCTCGCAGCGTATTGAGTACCCTAACCTGGGGCCTACAAGATATTGACTTCGGCGCTTGAAGACAACGAACTATCGACTGCGTTAAGTACCCTAACCTGGGGCCTACAAGATATTGACTTCGGCGCTTGAAGGCAACGAACTATCCACTGCGTTAAATTCACCGCAAATCAACCCGATTGCTATGCTATCACGCCCGTCTCGTTATTCCTGTATTTAGTTCGCAATTTAACACGTACTGAAAGGCTGGCGTACCGAGCTATACGCGTCCTTTCTATGTGCAAAAAGTATTTGTTCTGTGGTGGTTCTCCCAGCAAGCAGCGATTAGCTTTTAAGGCTCTACGAGATTTTCTAATTGAACCTGCTTATAGTGCGTTGTGAACGTGCGTTCTTTTCTCTCCATCCTGATAACTTATTAATCTTAATTTGTGTGGCGTATTACTGTTTTAACTTTTGAGCCGGACTGCAGAGCGAGTAGTTCGCTTACTCAATGCGGATTTATGCAACTTCTTTTTTCGGTAATTTCTTAATTACCCTCTAACTGTTTTTAATTTTCTGCATTATTCATGGACTTGTTTCGATCGCGTGTTGTTATTTTGTTATCCCTTTTTTTTTTTTGTTCTTGCGCTGTACACGATTTCGAAATACGCTCCCTTTTCACCCCCCCCCCCCCCCCCTTTTCATCCTCCCTAAGCTTCTCTTTATTCACAGCTAATAAACTCGAAGCACGAAGAGGACTTCGAGTCCAACGCAACATTACACCCCAGAGCGAAAACAGGATAGGAATGACGAAGCGCGCAAGCACCTGGCACTCTTGCTTTGCTGATTTCCACCCGTACAGAAACAAAATCGAGCAAGCTGTCAGCAAGGCGTAAGACACGACGGATATATATACCGGCAGTTTGCCGTATGCGCGACGAAAACGTGATCGCGCACTGCCTAACCGCTACCCACGGGTGAAAGCCTAGACGCCGTGCACGTAAGCCGGGCGACGCCTGTACGCAGCAGCGCATGTGCCTTCCAAGCACGTTTCACGGTTCGCTGGCTCTGCGATCGAGCGATTACACAACTGCGCTTTTTTCTTTTTCGGCGTGCCTGCATTCGGAATCCCCCGAAGCTGCAGAGCGTGCATGCTGCGCGTGCATTTCCTTTTCACGCCTGGCGCGCTGCAGATTCCAGCCAGCGATTCCTCCCCGCCCCCTATTCGTCCGCCCACTCTCGCTGCTGTAGATTGCTGTAGCGATGTATATTGCCGAGCAGAAAATGTCACCCAAGGCCAGCGAGTATTCGTTTCTCGCACTTGCGCAATAAGAAGCCTCCTTGTTCGCACACAATGGTCGAACTCACCAATGATGATAATGATGATGATAATGATGATGATGGCGACGACGATGAAATGTGGCTGTACCCTCTGTATCTGACAGACAAATGGGGATTGTGGTAGCCGAGGGTATTAAAGAGAAAAAAAAATTCAGAGCCCTTCCCCTGTCGAGAAAAATGGGGGTAAGCGAAGCATTGTGGCGAGACGATACTGTCGTAGGAGTTTCGCTTCGTTTGCCCTAAACTCAGGGTCGACGGCTCTTCGTTTACGTTTGGCCTCAACATCGCGCTCCCGCAACTCGGGGTACGCGGTTCTTCGCTGACGTTTCGCCTGGGCTTCGGAAGCCCTCGCTCTAGAATCGGACGATAAGCTTCGCTTACCCCCATTTTCTCGACCGGAGAAGGGCTGGTGATGTTGTCTCTTTGGGTCCCACGTGTGAGAAGGCGAGTTCAAGGGCACGTTACAGGTCCCCGAGCCCACAGGGGTATGTATCATTGAGCTTGGACCCTTTCTGCACTATCACCAGGATCGGCCCACTTTTCAGCGTGACACCGCCACCACCACCACCGCCGCCGAAACTTGCGAGCCTATAAAGCTTCGCTTAAAACGCACACAATATACCGCAGCATAAACATAGAGGAGTGCTAAAATTCTCGTTATACGAGCGTCCTGTAGATTAAAGCATTGCGGAGTGGTAGTAGTATAGTCAGCCCCCCGAAAATTTACCTGGCCGGCGCCCTACTCCCTTTTATGCCTGGCACGTCGCCTATGAACAAAGGCGCTTATCCTACGGCTATTATGGGCATTCGCGGCCGTAATAATCAGCGCCAAAATTCTAAGAGAGACCTGAAAGGTTCTTGGAAACCCCCGAGTGGGTGTATGCAACCTTGCACCCCCCCCCCCCTCCCCTTAAAAAATCCTGGCTAAGAGCCTAGTGCGCTGCCCTTTCCTTGGTACCCATCTATAACTCTAATGGTCCACCGGTTATCTACCCTACGCATTTAATAGCCTGTGCAGCACAATTTCTTTCTCTTAATGTCAACTAGGTTATCGGCTATCTCCGTTTGCTCTCTGATCGACACTCTCTTCCTGTCTCTTAACGCGACGCCTAACCTATTTCGATCCATCGCTCCTTGCGCGATCCTTAACTTGTTCTCGAGCTTCTTTTGTTATCCTCCAAGCATATGCTAACACCGGTAGAATATGTAGCACCGGTACTACACAGGGAACCTAAATGTAGGCTCCCTGGTATACTACACCGATAACACTATATAGACGCCGCAGAGCGGCGCCTGTCTCCTCTTGCAACTCTTGCAACGCCGACACCGCGAGCATGTAGGTTCAGAAATTCCCATTTTCCTTCTTTTTTTTTTTTTCAGCTGCAAACATAACGATATAACACATTTTGCTGGCACACGTTTCACGCGATCGCGGCTTGCTTCGCCAAGGCTGCACGCTCTGCTTGGCCGACAATCACCGTTTGTTCTCTGGCGCAAGTGGCTCTTTCTCGCTGCCCTGCCCCTACGGTGGGACGCTTGTTTAGCTGAAACTATAGGATGTCTCGATGTCGGCGCCGCCTCCCGCCGTGGCATCGAGGCACCCTAGCGGATAAATAAAGAGGGGAGGGAGTGTTACAAAGGCGCGAGGAGAGTTGAGTGGTGCGAGAGAGCACTTAGGCTCGCCGTGATCAACAAACAAACAAAAAGATAATGAAAATGCAAAACTCTGTCAAAAGTCTGTACCAAATGGCAATGCAGTAACAGAGTCTGTAGAGAGAGAGAGAGAGAGAGAGAGAGAGAAAGAGGTTGCAGTGCCTCTTCCTCTCTACAATCTCTCTCACTCACTCTCCACGCACTTGCTCTCTTAGTGTTTTGTCAATTGGTAGACTTTTGTCAGTTTTGTTGCATTTTCATAATCTTGTTTGTTTGTTTTTATGTTTGTATGTTTTAGTTGTCCCCCCCCCCCCCCCCCACCTATGCTTTTGGGAAAGCCGGCCCTACCAGAGGCCAAATTTCCCATTTTTTCACCTTTAATAAAGACGACGAGGCGCGTCCCCGTGACATTATATAAAGTTAGACGCGCCAAGGAAAGTGCGAGTTAAGCACGTCAGCTCTCCTGTCTCTCTTCCCATGAAGTTGGGAAAACACTTTCTTTTTTACATGATGCGCACGCTTACATTTCAGATCCTGTGTTCACAAAACATCTCGCCACGTAAATGCTGTCTGTGCAGTGTTCTTACTATCAATCATATAAGCTGTCATACGTGGCGGGGGCCTGAGCGCCAGCCAATGTCGCCGTGCCCCTACTATATATAGGAGCCTTTGGGAATAAAGGCCCAGGTCTGCCCATGAATATTTAGTTTTCGAGCTACAAAGTGTTAGTTGATCGAGTCTGCTATAATAGCTACATCTGCTTTCAAGGATAATTATTGCGCAAGTTTTTAGGGCGCGCAACGCATCTTGAATGAAATGGTTCTCGTGACAACACGAAGACGCAGTGGGCTGCACCAGTTCTTGGAATGGACACAATTTGGGAACTTTTCAAGCGTGCAAGGCCTCGCTTCCGCAACGGAATTAAGCGAGGAACGTACAGTGCATCACAGCGTTCAACGTAACATGTTACGCACCTGAAAGACGGCTGCACCGGCTGTCGAAGTGGTGTGGGAACGTGATTTTGAAGCTGTTCTGCACTTGTTGAATGCACTGAGTACGGCACACCGTACGTCGAATAGGACGCGGAATCTTGCGGACGCCTTTAGTGACGATGTTACGATGTTCTTAACTGCTTGTTACTTTAACATTCACCCCCCCCCCCCCCCCGCCTCTTAACTACTTTAACATTCCCCTCTTACCTCCCTCCTCCCTGATACTATTAGTAAGCACTGTCTATGTTGAAATGGCTTAGTGTTGCCTAGTTTCCATCGAAGTTCACGTCAGAATGGGCGTGACAGTGTGTCTTTGCTATTGATTCGCGTTCAAATGGAGAAGTCGAGGCAGACAAGGTCCCAAACTCTCCACATCAATCTACACCAACAAATGACAACAGAACCTGGAAATAACAGTGATTTGTTAGATAAGAAGAAGTTTCAGTGTTTCTTCTTTCTAGGCACCACTATTTATTACCGCGAATAATGAAGCCATTACATGGTTCGATCAATAATTAACGTGGGAATTGCACGCTTTAAGTGTTATTTTCCTGCGCACAGTTTGAAAAAAGAAAGAAAGAAGAAAGAAAGAAAGAAAGAAAGAAAGAAAGAAAGAAAGAAAGAAAGAAATCGTTGAAAGGCGGTAAAAAATTATGGGGGTTTTACGTGCCAAAACGCCGACCTGATTATGAGGCACGCCGTAGTGGGGGGCCCCGGATTAATTTCGACCACGTGGGGTTCTTTAACCTGCACCTAAATCTAAGTACACGGGTGTTTTCGCATTTCGCCCCCGTAGAAATGCGGCCGCCTTGGCCAGGATTCGATCGCGCGACCTCGCGCTCAGCAGCCCAACATCATAGCCACTGAGCAAGCACGGCGGGTGTTGAAAGGCGGTAACAATGTGGTACGACCTCGTTAACTTTTAGTAAATCTTCAGATCGACTATACGAAACCGATGTGCAGAGCAGTTCGTATCAATGTAGGGCACCGAAATGAACTGGTATGTACAATTCGTGCGCAATATATGTACCCGGAAGCAAGAGATTTAACGACACTCGCCCAATCGGCACCTTTTTAGATGAACAACAGATGGCATCTGTCAAAACGTATAAGCGTAGTAATGCTGCCACTCCGAGCCTGCGGATGACGCCCATAATTTCTTTGCGGCAGACTTGTCCATCTCTTGACGCCTTGCCCACTGTGACAACAACGAATAGATATGACAGATACATCCCGGCTGTGTTGTCACTTTGTTTAATGTTTACCAGTTGTACAGTGCTGCTAGTGCGCCCCAGGAATTTTGTATTCATTTTCTCGCAAATAAACATTGTCAACCGCGTTATGCTAACCTGTTGTATAGCTTTCGTTGTGTTAATTTGTGGTTTCAGTTGTTTCGCTCATCGATTTCAATACTGAGTTCTCTTGTTTTTTCTCAATCTATAATTATGGTCATAGTGTTTATCGGTGTCCTTGCTCCCGCTTTATGTAAGACCCTGAGAGGGGTCTTTAAGGGACAATAAATGATGACGATGATGACATATTAAAAAAGGAGGAGTGGTATATCACTTGAGACATATATAGCTTCAATATATATAGACTACAGAAATGAGTTGAACACGTGAATGTTTTGACACGGGTGACTTAGTAACGAGGTATTGAGTGCTTGCATAGCACGTGCCTTGTGAACTCTGTCTTTCTTTCTCATTATCTAGGTTTTTTAGTTGTCCGGCCAGTTTCAGAAAACATTTAAGCTTAAATCAGGTTTACGTTTCTTTAAATGCTTTTTTTTTTCTTTTTTTATGTTGATTGATGTCCAAGCTCACAAGAAGTGTCAGGCTACTTCTTGGGCAAAAATCGACGCGCAATATCCTGCTTACAGGAAAGGCTCGGATAATTTATATCATGAGCAGAAAGAATTAACCGTGCTGAGCGGGTAGTGAGGTCGTGAAGCCCAAGCGGCTTGGGTCTCACTTCTTCAGGGTACCAGGCATATGCGTTCACACCACAAAGCTTCCTACAAAAATTACTAGGTGGCGCTGGTGTCCACGGCAGCTGCAAGTACAGCTAACATGGCCATTTTCGTACAGCTAGCCATTTTCGTACGAAACTCTATGCGTTCTATACCCCTGAAATGGCTCAAGCGACGTGTTGCGCGAAAAAAAAAAAAGAAAAAGAAAGTTGAAACTCGGCAGTCGTTTGAAGCCGCGCCGCCCACTCCATTTTGCTCCCACGCATCGGCTGGGGTCGACCGGGTCCAGGACCGCGCGGCCCTCCGGCGCCATTGGGGGCGCCCCCACCGCTTCAATCTGGAAGCCTTCTCTCTCAACAGCGGATAGTCGCGCAACCAATCCCCCCCTGGCACACAGGGTGATGATGACGACGATGGCAAGAGTCGCACCAGTAAAGCGGCCCACAGCAGCGGCTCGGGTGTGACGGCGGCGGCGTTCATCTTGACACCCGACACCCGGCGCGGACCGCGCTCTCGCCGATACTCGCGGCCCGAGCCCCCATCGCTGGGCGCACTTAGTGGGCGAAAGGGAGACGGGGGCCCCGGTTTCCCGGCTCTAAATGCCTGCCCATGCGGGCCCAGGAGAAGGCGCTGCCGCCGCCGCTTTCAACTCTGAGGAGGATGTATGGGGGTGCGCGCGTCAAGCTACACGTCCGCGCAGCTGTGGCCCCGCGCGAGCTGTTTTGCTTGGCCCCGAGGCCCGTCCGAGCAGCAGATTGCGTTTCTGCAGCCGCTGCTGATGCTGCTGCCTCGCCCGAGCCGGTCGGCAGGACCCCCCCCCCACCCTCACCACAGCTCCAGCGTCGTCCTACGCATTTGGGCGCACCACGCATGTCCCTCGTATATAAGGGCTGGCCCGTATATGCAATGTGGAGCGATACGAAGGTGTTCGATCACACACCAACACCGACAACCCGAATGAGGTTAATAGGGGCCTACTCCCGATGCAGATGTGTGACTTTCTTCGTTGCGAAACGGCGCGAAACGTGTAGGGCGAAAGAAAAGTAGAAAAAGGGAGAGAGTGTGCGCTACCAGTATGTATGTTCGCCACGTAGCATACTCTGCGTGGGGGGAGAAAGCTCACCAGAATGGCGGCAGAAAAAAAAATAGCAAGGATACGTATACTAGAACACGGCACCCGTGATCTTTATTTCGCTTCAGGTGTTTTACATGATGAAAGCATTTCTAATACAGAAAGGAGAAGCAGCAGATTGATTTCCTAAACGGATGGCTAAACTGACGTGTACTGATATATTCTAATGTGTACTGAGAGAAACTGATATTTAAAATACCACCACGTTAAATGAACAGCACGGATTGGGTTATCCGAATGCTTCCGTCAATCTCAAGGTGATAAGGTGAAAAAATTAACTTACGGTTTTTATTCGTCATGCAATCGTGCAGGCCGGGACCTTGCTATCATTGTATAGGAAGATAATAGGCTGCTATATGAACAATCATTAAGTTGGAACACAACCATTTCCTTCTTTTTTTACACGCATTTATCGTAGGAAGAAAACCTACACAAGAATTACCATGGGTTGAGCGCATACGGCAAGCACCATCAAGTAGTGCTCGACATCTTACCAATATACTTCGTACGTGGTACTTATGAAACGATAATGTGTTTCAGGGGGCCCGAGTAATTAAGTTTCACCTACGCAACACTCGTCAGTGGGCAGACTGGCATTATCTTTGCTTATTAGGGGTTGGCCGCGCGATTCGTTCGTATATGCGAACAGTTGCGCACGAACGGTTTGCAAATGTTAGTGGGTTTCGTTGTCGCGTGTTAACCATTTAGCTGCACGCAGGCGTTTTATTAAAAACCTGCTTAACACAGCGCAGGACGCCAGTTCCCTTTCACCGCACCGTGTCAGCGTTGCACTAAGAGCAGGCTGTACGTGAGATATAATTTCCTATTAAATTTCCAGAGGCAACTATGGCACTCCGATCGTTCCGCTGTCATGGAAATATAGGGATGTACGAATAGCAGTTTTTGAGACCCAATCGAATCCGAACCGAATAGTGCCAGAGGCGAATGAAATATCCGCGATCTTTCTAATACTTTGCGAGTAATCTACAGCCTCCTCACTAATAATATCGATTTCTACATCAAGGTATATACTACGTTACAAAGTTGTCCCCTTCTCCCTTCCCCTAGAGTAGGGTAGCCAACCGGACTCTTGACTGGTTAACATCCCTGCCATCCTTATATATATATATATATATATATATATATATATATATATATCTTGTGGTTACACTGCACATCGTAAAGCATGCTTTGTTCAACGCACAAACGGAGTATTAGACACAACTCGGCTGTTTGTACGCAAACTCACCGCTCTTGGGAGCATGCACGGTCGCGTACATAATCGTATAAAATATGTGTACACCTTCGTGATAAAATCAAGAATGTGCAAAATTACAAAAAAAGCAATTTTTCTTCAGTGTGAATGTTCATTGCAGATGACGTCAGTATTTTACCAAGCATATTGCAATGAAACGTATTCATATTTTATCAGATGAGGGGACACATATGTTGAATATATAAATAGCAACAAGCAATACCCACTGCCAAATGCCGTGCCTAAACAGTATCTTATCACGAGTGATCGTGTTTAGCCGGAAAAGTCGGGATGTCTGAACGACGCGGCGTGCTCTATTGGGTTCACTGCGGATGGAAGTACGGTTATCGCACTTGCGCTTCAATTTCATTTTTTTTTATCGTGCCCAGTCGACGACGTGATGCATTACAAAAAATACTCGAAAAATATTCGAATTTTCGAATAGTGAGTAGTCGATTCCAGAATCGAATGGAGTAGTGACTATGCGACTTGAAGAACGAATCGCATAGGACAGTATTTGAATCATTATTCGAAAGTTTCGAATATTAGCCTGCCATTAAATGGAAATGATAATTATAGTGCATGGATTTGCCTTACGTTCATGCTTCTGGGCGTCAAAAGTACTAGTGAGTTTATTTATTACGCGTTATCTTTTACAAATGTCCAAGCACTAACTGTATTGTTAATCATCGCGTAATCATAGCGCAGCACGCACGCACGCACGCACGCACGCACGCACGCACGCACGCACGCACACACACACGCACACACACACACACACACACACACACACACACACACACACACACACACACACACACACACACACACACACACGCACGCACGCACGCACGCACGCACACGCTTTTCGTTTCTATTTTCTTTCCGTTTTAATGTCTGGCAAACGTTAGCAACGTGGTCATACGAGCCGCGTCAGCCGGATGTCGGCTGTTGCAATGTTTGTGGCGACAGCTGTACCGCTGGTTTCGCCGATAAGATACTTCACACGACATTGTTTAAATGAGTTTGCGGAGGGTGGACGTCGGATGTGACCTGCTCTTCGCCAAGTAACGTCTTCTGCCACTTATCGAAAAATTTACGTTCACGCTTCCGCACTCGCATCCGCACATCACAGTCACCGGTATTCACTCGCGCTCTCACCACTCACTCACGGCTCTGGAATAAACGTGAATGTCAGCACCCGCTTCACTGCCACGTCTAGAATAATTGCACGTTCTGACAGGATAATCTAATGCTTACTGCAAGATTTGGCATGTAGGCTTGAACCAACTACGAAACCAGTCCAGCTGGCAAGTGTGCCTGCGTGCGTGTGTGTGTTATACATGTTTAGTTTTTTATATATTGTTTTTTTTTTTCTGGTTCACCACACAGCACGTCAAAATCACGATTTCTCTCACTTAAGTGTCCCGTTTCAATTTATGAGCTAGGATTCGGTATGTCGCGAAATCGCGAGACAACAGGCTAAGAAAGGTTACATTTTTAATTATTCACTTTGGGACACATGTTACAATAGCCGAGCAACAGCCGAGCAGTAGTCAACTTAAGTCTATTAATTTAGCACCAATCCTAAGACTAGCGTAATTTTCGGATAGCCGTCCCCAAATTCTGCCAAAAGACGCAACTGGTGTTCCATGCAGTTAGATCGTCCCAAACTGCTTGACGCACGCTTTTGGGAAACTGGTAAATGGAACGCCAATCTATGTCGTAGCACACATTAAAGCCGGACGTCTAGAAAGTCGCGCTAACCCTACCTATGTTTCTCCTAAGCAAACAATACTTCACTACGGTACCGCTCAGCTTCAATTTCGCAATATGTGCCCTACAGTGGTTAAGTTTACAGTTAATTAGTAAATTATAGCATTTAATTAGCCCCCTGGACATGGCGATGCCAGTATTTTCTGCCTCTTCCTGAAATGCATTTGAAAAGGCGGAACAGCGCTGTCTTTCACGGCCAATATTCTTAAAAATCTGTTCGCGCAAAAAAAAAAATAATAATAATAATTCAGACTTCCATTTGTGAACCATACTAGGCTACCTCAGAAGTCGCGGCCGCTGAGTGTCATATGAACCGTGAAAGTAGTCGCAAATATCTTTGCAAGCATATAATGACATCGAAATGTGTGTCACCCATGGAACCGGAGCCACATTTTCACACACGCTCCCTACCTCAAGAAAGAAAAAAATACAAAACGACAAACACAAGCAACGCAAGGTCAATGTGTAATATTCCAGAACTATGCGGCTGTGTGCCAGTCCCAACCGGATGGAAAATAATTTCTATAAACGGAGCGCGGCCCATTTTCGTTCTTGTTTCCTTTATTCTTCTACAACGGAGTCGCAGACGCATCCCTGCCATAACACGCAGCAGGCTAATAGAGACTGTGTTTGATCTCTCTTTTACAGCATACGGCCGGCAACAGCAGCTGCAACGCCGCTCCCGCATTCATTTATACGGCGCTGGATCATCAATTCGCTATTCATCATGCACTTTACATACTTACATACACTCACTTACATACTTACGTACACTGCCTGTCAACGACAGACGCCCGTGCGTTTTCCTCTAGCTGCGCAACGTAGGTAGGCACTATATAGAGATGTATGTAAGCAACCTCGAGGACAGAGTCACGCCTGCGAAAAACGTGTCATCGCCGCGGCCCGACAGAGAGGGAGCGAGCGCGAGATTCCAGCGCGTCAAGGCGACGCACACACACACACACACGCACACACACCACGTACGGGTCAAGCGCGAAAGCCGCTTTCGCCAGGCTTTTCACACGGGCATCGAGCGATTCGCCTCGGTCTTTGTCGCCTTTCGTTCTGCATGCGACAGCGCTGCACACCAAAGGCGCGCGCGCGCGCGCGCGATGTACTTGCTTGTTTTCTTCTTCGTGCTCGTCGCTAAACGGAAGGACGTACGTCTAGAAGAGATGCTGACGCGCCGGCGTTCGAGACCTGCCGCAACTACGGGGGGCGGCGGCGGATGAGAAAAAAAGTCGCGGGGATTTGCACCCGGGGGCGACCTTCCCCTTTGTGCGCGCGCGCGACTCGCGGGGGCGCGACGATTCACACGTACGGCGCGGCGCGGTGGACACAAGGCGCGCGCGCACAATCGCGCCCCGAATAGGACACGGCGGCGCTCTTTCAAGTCCCCGTCGCCTCCCGCGCTGTTTCGCGCATAGCCGATTTTCCATCCGCTGCCAACGGAGGCGGCGGAGCGCGCAACTCCCGCGGGATCGCGCGAGGAATTTTCCGAGTCAAAACACCTTCAAGAAATCGCCAATAGCGGCGCGCACGGTCCGGCGCGCCTGGAAGGAAATTTATAGACTGAGCTTTCTTTCTCTCCTTCCCCCGACCTCTAAGCCGGCACAACTGAACGCCGCTGCTACCGCGAGGCCGTCGAAGGTCGACCCTCCCTCTGTGTGTATATAGCTGAATATGGCGAAGGCAGGAGCCTCATTTCTTTCTCTTTTACCGCATTTTTTTTTTTTCGATGCCTTACTATTCACCCTACATGCGGTCTTCTGTAGGACTTCTGCAGGTTTTCTTCTACCGCGCGTTTGCGGCCACAGGGGGACCACGGGGGTCCGGCGAAGATGTGTCCTCGAAGCCGGCGAGCCAACCTGCTCTCGCCCTTTCTCCGCCAGTGTCGCTTGTCCGGCGCTCACGGCTCTCTGCAAGACAGCGCTGTAGCCTTTGCCTCGCGCTGTAGGGGTCCGGCGTCGTCCCTCGCTGCAGCTGTGTCGCCATTTTCCAATGGGACGACGTCCCGCGGCCACCTTGCGCGGTAATGGACCGACCCGAGGCACTAATTCGTAGAAAACGGCGCCTCTTCGGTGCACGCGAAATCGCACTTGCAGCACATTCCCGAATACCAGAAAGAAAAAAAAAAAGTTTCTTACGGGTCCATAAGTCTCACCCGTAGCGAGCCTCTGGCCTTAAATGTTTCCTCCTGGTAAGACGTAGGGACAGGCTGCGCGAGAACAAGTTATCGCTCCAGGTCGTTTCGTTGGTCGCCCTTTTTCAGCGTTAATCTATGGCGGCTCGCGAGTACGTTCTTAATCAGCGAGGTAGATGGATCGCCAGATGCACGATACGTGCTTTGATTTTTAGTTTGCCCTGAGCAGGTTCCCTGGCGCTGCAAACAAAAACGGCTATTTCGTTACTGTAACGGAGTCACGATATCGCCGACGACGTTGTGACGGCATCGGGCACAGGTCCCCAAAACGTCAGCAGCACAGACAGCACTAGTCAGCACAGGTCAGTCAATACTACAATGCGACGCAAAATCAATTAAAGCAGAGAAAGAAAAGTAAAGCAAAAAAAAAAAAATTCTACAGGCATTTATATTACGGGTGTATGTGCATTACTAGCTATGCAAATGGACGAACTTTTTTTTTCTTTTTTTTTTATTTCACGCGCTGTCCACTGTAAGCAAATACTCCTTGAGACTTCCATTTACTCTGGTCTTGCATCATTTGACTCCATCCCACACTTGCGAATTTCCTAATTTAATCACATAATGTAATCCTCTGCAGACTTCAAGTGCATTTCCATTGGCAGAAACTTTGTTAGCCTAGTAGACCATGACTGAATCAAAGATCTGCATCACATGGTGTGCCCACCTCCCTCTCAATTGGTACATCATATTAGCAAAACACCCATTTACTCTGATCCATACGATTGTATTTCTGTCTTTAACATTATGTACCCATCAATTTTCGTTCCATCACTTTTGCCTTTCTTTTATCAAGCACCTTGCTTCGAGCATTGTGCAGATCGCAGCCTCCTTGCCTGACAGTGCTGGCTCTAATTATTTTTTATGCTTCCACTTTTACATATGATGAATTATGGTAGCTGTGGAATCTCTGTAGAAGTGGCCTAAAACATTTACGTATGCTTCCTCTCCTTCTTGACTGCTGTATCTTTATGGACTCGAACACGTCATAATCAATCCATGAAGGTCACATAAAGAGGATGGTTATATTTTTCTGACCTTACTGATGGCACGGATGTGATTCATAGCTGAATATACATTTCTAAAGCCACCCTGCTATCAGGACTAGCTGAAGCCAAATGTCGCCCCTGTTCTATTGAAAATTAACTTGGTGAAAATATTATACAGTACTGAAAGCAAACTAATAAACCCATAATTTTTCACTTTTTTATTGTCTCCCTTGTTGTAAGTTAACATTAAGTTATCTTTCTTCAAAATCACTCGTATACTTGAAGTCCTGAGTCACTGAAAATGTGTAGCATGTAGGCGACTACACACATGCCAGTAGAAATTGCTGCATTTCATTAATGAGCTTTCTCTCTCAAATAAAGGGCTGCAAGCTTTTCGAATACAAGGTCCCGTCCACCTTTTATCAAAACGAGTGTTATTCCATCTTCTCCTGCCAATTTTCCTGTGGACATATCCTGCAAAGCCCTTCTAACCTCAACCCTAGTTATACATGGAACTTACACACTTAATTTTAATGTGACTGTGTTGTATTCATAGGCCAGAGTTGAAGTCGAGGGTAAGGCACAAATACAGCAAATTTATAATGACCAAGTATTGTGCCAGGGAGGCTCATTGTGGTGAGGGAGTGTCAATTTGAAGCTCAGTAGGCCTGCCTAATGCCATCGCACCTGGATTAGTCCGGCCCCAATGGCACTCGGCAGATGTCTTTTGCTGGATTCAGGATGCTACAAGCCTAAAAAATGTGGTTGCTTGGATGAAGATTCGAACTGAGCACTTTGAATACAGGAAACACTAAGGCAATAAATAAATAAATAGTATTTGATAAACTAACTGCAACAAAGAGCATCTATTTCTATGTATACATGTACTAGCTGAAGCCAAATGTCGAAGTTCCGTTACCTAATGGGAATGCCCACCAGGCCAAGGTTGTTTTCCATCCAAGATGTCTAAGCAAGTTCATTTAAATGCTATTTTTGTGATGCTGACGAAGTTCTGTTATATGTCAGTTTCTTGTGAGAACTCATCAATTTGCTCAGTGGAAACAGGCAAAAATGACAAAATGGCTTGAACAAAACAATGAGTGCATAAAACAGTTGTTTCAGTGATGTTCAGTGCCATAAACATTCTCTTTATATTTGCCTGTTTGCGTTAATGCTCCTTCATTCATTGTCTTTGGGTAATGGGTACTTCTGTGCACCTGAATTGACGAAATTTCATTTGTGCAAGTCACTACTTTTGCAATGAATGCATTTTGAAAGTGTATCTTAAGAAGTGTCTGCTGTCTATGGCAGTGCTAGTAACTAGGCTTTATGTTGCGGTGTGTGTGTGTAGGGGGGGGAGGGAGTTAGGGTTTCTTCCTCTTGCTTCTTGACAAGATTGGCAAATTCTAGTAGAGAGCAACAGGAACCTATGCAAAGAATGATAGGCTTATGCAAGAACGGCAACCTATACTGCCAACCAAAGATTATTTGGCTATATCTTTAAATTAGCTTATTTGATCTTTTCACCCACATACATACAGATGAGCAGCCCATGTATACATGGGTGCACCCCTTCAAACTCAGGGAGACTAATTGTATACAGACACCGAAGAGCGCATCAGCTAAATATGCAAATCACAACACAACAGAGCATAGATCAGTGTATCACCTGATTTTCAATTGAAGATACATCATTGAGGACTGATTTTGCAAGCTGCATATGCACTGGCACTCAAGCACGTCTATTAGATAAAATTGAAAGCATGCAACTTACGGATGCTGTTTAACATATGTAAAACTGCAACTGGGTGACAGAGAGGCTTATTGTAGCCTCATTCTCAATGACATAGCTCAACATACCTGATTTCGAATCTCAACTACCATGCCTTTTCTTTAGACCTCATTTTGCATTAGTGCATACCCTCTTATAACATCAAACTGATGAGTCCCAAGTTAACAAGCACAGACACATGCATCACGTATCCACTAAAATGCTGTCGCCCTAATTGTGTTGATGCTTGTATTAAAATTAAGCTGTAATGGTACTTACACTTAGTAATTACGTGCACAATTTGCAAGGTTCTCTGGTCAGTAAATGGTGCATTTCCACGTTAAAGTTTAGAGGAGCTTGAATAATTACTCCTGCTCAATACTGAGGTGATGCTTCAGCATGATGTAATCAAGCTTTTATGAAGGAAATTCAATGAAGATGAACCATACTTCCTGTTTCAAACTGTACTGCAAAGAACTACTTGATGCATCGTATATCTGGCATCACCTTATTAGTAGCCACACTCACCCCAATAAGCAGATGGTATTGAATAGCTCTTTTTCAAAGTGTGGTTTGTTGCAAATTAACATACAGAATGCACTGAAGACAATTCACACACAGGTATAGTTTCTAAAAAATTTGCAAAGTCCACTTGGTTCCAACTGTTTATTAACAAGAAATGATCTCTTAAAGAAACAATATCGCCAATAATGATAATTTCACGATACATCACAAGCACAGAGCACATCAATATGCTAACAGGCAACATTTGTTCTTGCAACAAGCTGATGTGCTCAGGGAAGGGCAAGAGATGGTTTAACAAACAATAAACCTTTTGTAAAAACATCTATCACATACATCTGGCGGAATGTCAGGAAAAAAAGACTTCCACATACATGCCCAAAGATTACATAAAGTTGTATGGAACAAAAAGCATAAATTTGGGCACTCATCCTGAGTAAGAGAAGAAAGCACATCCATAACTACGTATATGCACATACATTAAAATGGCTTAATTGTAAAGATAGCATTTGCAAGATAGGCAGACATCAGGCTCTAAAATGGACATGACACAAGCTAATACCATGTACATATGTGCATGTTTGATGTAGAACAAGGTTTTCTTGTGCTACATTTGAATAGAATTCTCTGTGCTTCTAGGTGTTGCATGCAATACTCAAGCAATGGAAGCAGTAACCAGATAAGCAGGATGCAGTTTGAAACAGACTAGATATACAGCACCCATAATTACCATCTACCACAGTGCAAGTATCCACATGCACACATCAGACAAACTAAAACATAATTTTTGTTATTACACTGGAGCTAGACCCCTGGAAAACCCCCGACTAGCACAGCTGTTAGCTACTTTAGTAGCCTTCTAACGTAACATAGTGTTTTCAAAGGCAGCTTGGCATGTTGATAATTTGTTAGCAGGGCCATCTTGTTTATAGTATGTCGTTTTTATTAACTATGTATGTGTGCAAATAAGGCTCACTTTACAATCACTGGAAGGATACAAAAATAAATTATCTCCCGTAGAGCAATAATAACTGCCAACAAACAACTGGCTTCGTGAATAAGAACTGCACGCAGTCGCTCAGCACTCTAGAGGCAAAACCACCATACCGATTTCACTGGTTCATCACAGGCTCATTGTGTGCCTGGCGCTGAAGGTGTGCTAGTTGCATTGAGGATGGCAGATGGAATGTGAGCCTTTGTTTTGCTAGTGGATGTTCCAAACAGTTCAGGACAGCCAACAGACCCATGTTGAATCTTTGACATCAACAAGAGTAAGTCGTAGTTGATTCGCTCACTGACAACAGAGTCCTGCTTGTATTCTGGGTGAGTAGTGATGAATTTGCGTATCCATGACGCAGTTGTCAACAGTTCTCCCGAAGCCCTCTTTTGAATCAGATTGAGGTACTGCTGAATGGTACACTGAGTGTCAACATCTACGTCCATGCTTGAAACAAATGTGCGGATAAGTGGAATAAGACCAGGGAATTCGCCTGGCTTTCCATTAATGATCTCATTAATGCTCATTTGACTAAGGTAATCACGGTGCTCAGTTCCTCCCGGGCTCATTGTGGGGCCCAAGATAGGTGGGCTCATGCAAGTCAGAAGGTCGCTGCGAAACCAGAACTTCTGAGTTCGCACAGCATCACGCTTCTGGGCAGCCTCCATGTTCTGGTCCACTTTTGAGATCGGCATAAGGAAGCTTAGCTTGTACGAGAGAATCACGCGAGTTAGCAAGACGACAAAGACAACATAGGCAGCATTCTCAAACTCGGTCATCTGCAGTTCAGTAGGTCTGAACTCAACGCGCCAGCCAATGCTACTGTTTGGTGGCGGAGGCTTGAACCGCATTGAGTGCCAGTTTGTGGACTGAAGATTTTCAAAGTGGTCAGTGTCTTGTTCATCATTCTGGTCCACCTTCTCACTGAAAAGACTGATGGGGTCCCTGATGAAAAGGTGTGCCACGTGTTGAGCCAAGAGGGGGTCTATGTCGGCGGATCTCAGCCTGTTGTAGATGTCCTGGTCATATACGACTTTCACATCATTGTACTTTTCGCCGAGTTCCGATATGTAGCATTCTATGGTGGAGTAACGGGACTTGCGAATGACAAACTTGTTCTCGCGTAGTGGCTTCAAACCTAGCTCTTCGTCCGTTCTGTCATCAACCGAGCTGACAATCACGTTCCAACGGCAGTCCCTCTCGGTGAGATAACCTCGAAACACGGGTGACGCTGCGCTCAGGGCAAGCATGATAGGGCAGACCGGTGCCAGCTGGTCGTACAGGACACGCGCTTCGCTGATGTTGCAAGCTTGGAATGTAACCTGGAGGCAGCAATTACCCATGCCGAAGCCCATGGAGTCCATGTAGACATGGTCTGGCAACGCCGCTCTGGCAGCCTCCCCGTCGTCGCCGAGCGTAGCAAAGTCCTCGACAAAGGGGCTGGGTGTATTTTTGTCCTTGAAGATGGGCACATTGATCACAACCTTCTTGCCGCGACGTTCGCGGATGTTGCGCACCAGTGTTCTGAAACGCGGGTGGCCCGGAAATGTAGCCTCGTCGGGAAAGAAAAGCGAGCGCATGTTGCTGTCCTTCGGATGAGGCTGGTACACGGGATGCGTGAACCCGGGGCAGCCGAGGCGAGGGAACGTCGTCACGCACAAAACTTCCTCTCCATTTTTTAAGTACGCGATCGCTTCGGCACGCCGGGCCTTCATGTTCGCCTCGACAACGTTAAAGTGGGAAATGAGGCTGCCGTAGGGCTGCCCCGGCGTGCCTTCGATCATGTACGCACCGAACTCGGGTCGCCACAGCGACTTAACATTGTTCGGATCACGGTGCTCTTTCTCCTGGAGGGCTGGCAAAATTTCATTCGCCCTGAGGCTCACCTGAGCGGTCTTCTTGACGTGGTCGAGGTACACGATTACGTATTCCACTTCGTCGCCCCACTTCAAGCAGTCGTCTTCGCGGTCTTTCAGGCGCCGATACAGGTTGATGAACTGCGTGACAGCATGCTCGCGGACGTGATTCGCTAATTTCTTCGTTTCCGGCCACGAAAGCGGTGATCCTTCGCTTAGTAGTCCCATAATTCAGCCGCAAGCACGCGCATTCACGGCAGCCGCCTCCCGTGTCTGCTTTGCACTAATCCGCAAACGCGCATGCGCCGCGCAACGACCGCAGCGCCGCGACCGGCGTTGTGCTACTACACGGTTTCGCTTTCGGTTTCGATTTCGGAAAGCACATCGCTTGCTTGGCGGGCTGTATGTGTTGATTCATGGCGTTGAGCAAACAAAAATGCAACTGGGAAATCTGCGATAATAAAATTTTCTGTCGCTTGTTTATAAAAAAAATCTGCCTTCTTTCTTTGAACGTCGTTATGTCCGTTCTGTAATTTCGGCGATTCTAGAAAGTAGGGCAGCTTACGCAATTCCTGTGATAACAGAGCGAGCCTCTTAAAAATAGAGATAACGAGCGGACAACTTCCTTTACAATGAGCAATCATGGTGCCTTGCGCAAATATTTTTCGGCATTCTGTCTGGTATTATCTGCGCGCGATGTGGTAAGTGCAGATAAGTTCGCTCAGCGCAGCAGGGGCTTTGGTTTCGCTAGCTTATGCAAAGGAAAAAAGAATACAAAAGGGCAAGGCAACTCTTATCTTTTGTTGATTAAGAATCGAATTTTCTCTTTCTGGGCAGCGTTAAAACTACGACTTGTTTTTTGTATCACCGCGAAATGTTGTTTCACAGGCAATCACGCGCTGTCACCTGTGCAGGTTATACGTGCGTCCTTGGTGAGCGATTTTTAATTGCTTACACTCGAAAATTGCGCGCAAGTTGATTACTTTAAACCGTAGATGCCATTATAATTGCGTAATAGCTATGTCGAAACCCTGTAGCCATTACCGACTGTAAATATTTTACGTCCCAATACATCGGTATACGGGAGTTGCCAGTGTAAAGGATTCCGAATTTATTTTGACTATCTAAGTACGTTATTTAGCTAACATGCCTCTATATATCTGAATAGACGACCGCCTTTATATATTGTGCTCTCCAGAATGTGGTCACCATGTCCAGGAATCAAGCTTTATATATATAAAGGAGCCTCTGCAGTGTATCCTGGAATCGCTTTAAGAAAATCTGGAAATATGACTACAAAGAGTAACATAAATCCTCAGCCAGTGCTTGAATAGCGTTTTACGCTAATCTTGTCCGGAATATAGATCTAATTTAAGCTCTCGTTCTTCCCCCTTGCAATTAGAGAATCGAATCAGGTATATCCCTCCATTACCAGTACAGATTCGTTACCAGAGTTCACAAGAAAAATAGATCTCATAACAGAAGAAAATGAATCTATTAAGGCTAATTGCACAGAAGTGTCAGTGTTACCATCCTGTTTTCCGAATCACAAGAATATTATTTTCGTCATGTAGATTTTTAAGCGCTCCCTAAAGCTGGCAAAATATGTTCGCGCCAAGTATTTTGCTATTGCCTGCGTATTTTGGGGCATATCGCATCATATGGTATATTTGCGATTTTGTTTGTACTTTCTATTTTAAGTCGTAACCTTGAAACAGTGAGTGTTCACGTGCATGCATTTGGTGTAGTCTATTCGACGTACTGAATTTTCATTCTGACTCGTCCTAGTCCCACTCGTAACCATGTTTACTGTGATTTTCCTGTCTTGCATGGTTGCACCCGTACTTTATATATTCGTCTTTTTATTCAATTTTTGTTGTCAGCGCGTGACGTCATAGGTATTTCGCCCACCTTTCTATCTCTCATCTAAGGAGGTGCAATATTGCAAATAAATAAATAAATAAATAAATAAATAAATAAATAAATAAATAAATAAATAATTTTTTTTTAATTTACAGTTATGTTCAAATTGCACCTATGGCCGATAGTACACTTCTAATCCTTGAGCTGTATTGTTTGAAGATGCGAACATGAGTTGCACATGAAATCCGAATACATAATCAACTAATTAATAATTTTCACTACTTAATCTTTAACTAATTCCTTTAGTGCCCGTATTGAAATTAACGAATTCTGGCCGGTGTGTTCCCAAGCCACTTTCACTTGGAACGCATTCCGAGGATGACAGATGGTTCGAAATTCTTGTTCCCAAATTGTACAAGGAAACATTGGTTTCCTACTAATTTTGTACTGCAATGCGTTAAAGAGGGTTTTGTTTTAAAAATAGAAGTAAGTGGAACTACAGTGCGTCTTACCGCAAGGTTGACAGCGCTTATCTCAAAATTGGTGCTGGTTTGTGAATTCGCTTCAAGTTGATATGCCTTGATAATTAGCTGAGTGGCAACGTGTGCCATAAGGTAATTAGTTTAAAATTGATCCTCGTTTTCAAGAGGCATCGAGGTAATTATCCTCGTTCTAACTCCAAAAATCTGAGGCATGCGAACCTTGAGGAACAAATGCGTAATCCTTTGCCTTCGGAGCAGTGACGGCCCTCCACTCCATACTCTAACAGCTTTGTCCTTTGCTGCTCCTACAAGTTACCTATCTTCTTTTTAGTTTCGACACTGGTGGAAACTCGTTTGCGTGGCTGACAAATCACTGTCGAAGCTCCTACTTGTCACCATTTCTATTGTTCTTTGTCCGTACAGAGGCATTCCGAATGAAGCCTGTGTAAAGCACAATGGCAGAACCATTCCAGTAGAAGTAACATCTGAGGTAACCCAGCACGATAACGATCTCCTCGAGGACACACTCGACTTCTTTTCTTTTTTTTCGAGGCGTATGAGCACCCGAAAAAAAAAGAAAAAAAAAAGTAAAAAAAAGTAAAAAGGAAAAGCTTCCACTCAGCACACGTTGTTCCCTGCTTCATTTTATTATTATTATTATTATTATTATTATTATTATTATTATTATTATTATTATTATTATTATTATTATTATTATTATTATTATTATTATTCTGTTAGCGTAACTAGCGGTCTCGTGTTTCTGACAGAGACAATCAGGCAGCCGGGATGGAACAGAACATATTTATATAACACTGTCAAAAAGCGCAACGCTGAACAGGAATATGCATAATATAGGTATACAGAAACGCAAAGAAAGAAGTGAACACAACCGAAAAGACCGAACGCAAATATATGCCTCTCATCTTGGTCTCCGTTCGCGCTAGTCACGTTTCCGTTTATTTATTTCTCTCTCTCTCCCTCTTCCTATTCTCAGGTTTCATTCGCTTCCCTCTTCCACACGGTCCGCGCGATTATGCTGAGGGTGTCCTTCGCGCGGGGAGAATGTTACAACATCCGTAGCCGTCTCCCCGCCCCTGTCTCCGGCTTCATCGTATACCGAGCAAGACAAACAAACCAGTACTGTATTACTACCTTTCCACCCCCCTCCGTTTCCCCTCCCCTTCTTCGGCCTGCACAACGATACAGCTCCGTGTCTGGCTGTCATAGTCCGGGACCTTTAAAACAAAAAAAAAATAGTGAAACGAAGCCCATCGCTTCTAGAGGGAAACGCCAAGAACAACTGCTTTACGACGGGCCGCGCGGCTCCGACAAAAAGAACCTGTAGCTCGCGCGGTGCGCCTCTCTTTTCTGCTACACACGGCGCGGTCCCTCCTCGATGCACAAACACAGAATTACGCACGCACAAACCCACTGGAAGCGAGCGGTTTGGTGGTGGAGTGTTGAACCAGTTTATTGTTATTATTTTTTTTCCTTGCCTTTCCGTGTCCGTCTGTTGTTTTGGCGGAACCACGTTCCTTAACCTGATTGCAGGACAACTCCCCAAGCGACATAATGCGTCAAAAATAAGAAGAAACAAAATTTTGTGTGTGTGTGTGTTTGCTTGTGTTATTCCTGCTTTCCTAGCAACGTTTTCCCTCTTTCTCTGCAAAGCGCGCGCACACGCCTATACCGATTTCTTCAGTATCTCCGCCGGTGCGACTAACGAGTTCTGATGGACACAACAACCTCACCCACCACCCCACCTTCTTCGTACTCCATTTTTATTTATTTCCCCTCTTTATCCCGCAGCATGCCCAACGGAGGTTTATTCCAGTCGGCGTACTGGCCCCAGTGCTTTGTCTTTTAGTTGTCGTTCTTTTTTTTTTTTTTTTTCCGCGAGTGCTCGACCTATTCCTTCTATACCGTTGTTTCCGTCGTGCACAATCAGAGGACACGTCTCGCTCGGCGGTCCCGTCGGAACTACGGCGCCCGATGAGAACAGTCGCAGATCCACTTCTTTCTTTTCATTATTCGCAGTGTTCCGTGAACGACGATCACCGAAGCGACCCGAAGGTATCGTTCCTGGTGCCGACGGCTATCCTCACAAGGAAAAGCCGATGAGACAGGCTTGGCTCGACACATGAGGCACATTTAGCGGCTCGTCGTATATACATCCTGAGCCAATCTATAAGCGGCGTGATTGGCGAGTGCGTGTGTGTGTGTGTGCAAGTGCCCACGCAGCTGGGGACGATGGTGTGTCCTTGCCAGGAACGACTGAGAAACGTTCGCCGGACTGCCGAGTCACTAATTGGCCCTGAAGACGGCAGGAGCCGCCCGACAAGGGCTGTCGAAGGACACTGCAGCTACAGTGAGGACAGCTAAACAGTGAGGCGAGTTATGTATACGCGTACTCCCTCCCAGCCGCCATCCACATTCCCCTCCTGCGCCAAATGCGAGCCGCCCGGAACTTTGTGCAACTATGGAAATGGCGTGCCCCTTCGGTGCGTGACTATAGGCTCCCTTCAATGGTCAGGCGGCGCAGCGATCGGCTTAGCCGTCAGCGCCGCCGTGTCAGTTCCGCGAAACACCGAGGCGGCCACTTCTACGAAGGCATGCTTCTGCGGCGCTCATTTGAAACAAGTCGGACGTTCTAAACTGTGGTTTTTAAGGCAATTGAAAACATTGAGGCCCATTTTCGACCACCGACACTCGAGAAAGGACGTCGACTTTACGACAACAACCATGTATTTCGTGTCAAAAAAGTAAACAGGACGGACATCGCAGAAAAGTTCTTGTCACGACAAATAAAGCACGTTTACGACGTCGAACTCAAAGTAAGTTAACAAATAAATAATTTATTCCGCTTAAGTGGGCAAATACGGCCGTAGACGTTTTTCAACTTTCATTTGTAGCTTCAGTATACTTCGAGCGTGCCTTATCACATTTGTCGAGGTTTTGGCGAGTTGGAAGGTAACTTGAATGATTCTTTATGGAGCTTTTTTCTCCGTTGACAACGAGCCTCTAGCATATTCTGGTGTTGTCATTCGGGCTCCAGTGTGAGAGGTTATCATCGCTGAAACATAACAGAGAGCAATCAGCTGACACTAAGCAACACCAAGACTGAACAAATGTGTGCTAGCGTGCGCGAGAGAAGTGCTATTTTGCGAATACTCGATGTGTGCTGCGGTGCACTCCAGCCTTAGTTCTGTTGTTCTAAACGCGAGAAAACGACGGCATGAATGAGCCCGGTTTCAGCAGTCGCGTCTTGATCCAGGCGCAGAAAGGAGCTGCACATTGGCTTATTAATGCACAACAAGAACTACAAAGGTCCAACGCGGAGCGCTTACGAAGCTAGATTTGACACATAACAACCACTGCGCATTTGTTTTGGAGCGAGACTAGCTAAACAATTAATCAAACCAATTTACAACAGCGGGAATCAGATCACGCGTGTTTATGCAGTTGTCGCTTTATTGTGCGTTTTCATGGACGCTGCCTTGTGTTTTCTTTTCTTCTTTTTTTACATTTTTTAATTTTGCGTTTGCGTCATAGTTCAACAGAAATTCGCAAGAGCGACTCTTACTTGACGGCCCGAACCACGACGATCCACCTTCAGCCGCCGGGTTTCTCCCCACATTCTTGAAGGGAAGCGGCACAATTTGATGCCGACATCCCCTTCGCGGTTGTGAAAATACCTAAGGCAGCAGTATATGCGCATGTTCTTGTTGTTCACACTTCTCACGGAGGAGCTGCCGAGTGGTCGCGGTGAATCCATTGAAAAATCTGAAAAGGAAGCTTTCAGGTGCGCCTGAGCGAAGCATGGTCAAAGGTGAAGTGGCGGTGCGGGCCTACTCGCGGGTGCTCACCGCCGCTGCTAGGTGGTGCGACATGTACAGCCAAACTGCATTGCAGGGTGCCTATACTGTATGCCATTATTCCCGCCATTGTGACTTTCGCTACTGTGAACACCTGGTGACCGTCTTATTGCGTCAATGTGTCAGTCATTGATGTCACTAGTTTGCTAATCAAGTGGGCGTGTTTAACAGAAATAACGTGGGCGTGTTTTGATTCTTGCTTAGTTATTTGCCCCCCCCCTTTTTTTTTTTCAGAGCAGAACATCATTTGCCGCTGTTTGCGACAAACTTTCTACCAGATTATGTAACAAAACGTGCGTTGAGTGAAGGCTCAGTGTAAGACGCAGTGTTGTGAAGGTCTTGTAATGGTTAGAGAAGTACCTATTGATCTGTTAGGAAAACAAAACGGGTGCCAAGCGTAGAGAAACGCAGTTGAAAGCAGCAGCATGATAAATGGAACGTTGAGATTACGAAATTTGCAGGCGTAGCGCCGGTTCTGTTGATGCAGAATAGGGGCAGGTAAGCGTAGATCTCTGGAAGGCGTCGTCGTCGTTGTTGTTGTTGTTGCGTCGTTCTTGTGCACTGAAATTTAAACAGGTTTGTTGTTGTTGTCCTCGTTGTTGCTGCTGATGCTTGCACTAATGGTGATGATGATGATGATGATGACGACGATGATGATGACGATTACGTATCAGAAGCTGATCCTCAGACATTCACAAATATATTTGCCTTTGAAGCAATGGAAATATTTGGCACTTTGTCATTTCTTGCTGCCATTACTCGAGATCCAAAAACAATCGGCAGGAGTAAATCAAAAGGAATACTTACAGCGTGGATAATAAGAGAACATAACCAGTGCGAAAGTTACCTGTTAGAATTCCAAGAGCATACGTTAGTTTAGAAAAGAATCGATTCCTTAAAAGAAATTGTGAACGTGAGAAAGAAATTACTAATGATTTATATTGCATATAATGGCTGAAAAAGAAATAGAGAAAGGCAGCAGATCCAACCAGTTGGAATCTATATACAGCGAAGCTTTGTGTGAGTGCGTAAAGAGTGGAAACACGAGTTTGTGTTCATTGAATGTCCGCACAAAGTGACATGGAAGGCTTTATTCAGGCATTGTAGAGAGGCTAATGACCAGGTGAGTTTGTTAGTGATAGTCACACCCAGATATTTACATTTGTCAACCTCCTGTATATCACACTGGTTTATAGAGTAAGTGAACGTGCTAGGAATTTTCTTTCTTGTAATACGCAGAAGTACACTTTTTTCAGTGTTTAACTTCATGTCCCATCGAATGCACCAGTCCCCAATAGCCTGTAGGTTTTCTTGTAGCAGTACATGATCGTTTGGAGCACTAATTTCTTTAAAAATATAATGGCTGAAAAAGAAATAAAGAAATGCAGCAGATCCAACCAGTTGGAATCTATATACAGCGAAGCTTTGTGTGAGTGCGTAAAGAGTGGAAACACGAGTTTGTGTTCATTGAATGTCCGCACAAAGTGACATGGAAGGCTTTATTCAGGCATTGTAGAGAGGCTAATGCAATGCCGCTGCCGCGGACGCGCGAAGTCGAGCTCTCTGGTTCATTTTTTTATTTTCTCCCGCACGGCCGCCGTCGCCGCCGCGGATGGATGGATGGATGGATGTTATGAGCGTCCCCTTTGAAACGGGGTGGTGGTGGTGGGTTGCGCCGCCAAGCTCTTGTTTTGATTTTGCCTGAGGTCGTGACACACACCCACACACACACACACACACACACACACACACCAACACACACCACACACACCACACACACACACACACCCACACCCACACCACACAACACACACACACACACACACACACACACCACACACACACACCCACACACACACACACACACACACACACACACACACCACACACACACACACACACACACACACACACACACACCACACACACACACACACACACACACACACACACACACACACCACACACACACACACACACACACACACACACACCACACACACACAACACACACACACACACACACACACACCACACACACACACACCCACACACACACACACACACACCACACACACACACACACACACACACACACACACACACACACACACACACACACACACACACACACACACACACCACAACACACCACACACCACACACCCACACCACCAGAGAGAGATGAGAGAGAGAGAGAACTTCCAGCATCAAAGTAATTCTGAACCACCATTGGGATCTTTGTTTGTGTACGCCTCCGTTGTTTGTGGTCTCCCTATGTTTCGGCCACCATACCTCCAATCGCCTCTTACTAATCGCTATTAATTGCGGCCATGTTTACTTTCCCCCTGCTCTCGCTGAAACCAAGGGACTCAACGAGGCCAGAGGTGCTTAATATTGACCGCTGGGCAGATATCTTCATATTCTAATAAAACATGCTCCATCTTTATCCTAGCTTTACCGCAGCAAAGCACACGTTTCTTCTTTATTGTATACCTGTAAGTGCGCGTTCTAAGGTATCCTGTTCTCGCTTCGAAAAGTAACAGTCTTCTCTTTGAGTTATGGGTAATTGTTTCTTTCCTGATTTCATTTTTTTCCCTCTTGAGTAGTTATTCATAGATGGTTTCTTTTCCATTGCCGCCACCCATGAGATTGTCTCAGCATCTCTGACTTTGCGTTTTACGGTCTTTGTTGCCATGTTGCTTACTATAGCGGTCGCATACTTGCTGTTAAGCTTCCTAGTTCTTTTCCTCCACTCTCTCGCACTCATTTACTTTCTTTCATATTCCTCAGTTATTCTTCGAAATCAATTTTACTCTGAGCTTCAAAAGTTGTCCAGCTCGTATCACCCTGCACAGCTTCATTTCTAGTCTTTCCGTGAGCGCCCAATGCGAGGCGTCCCACTGACCTTTGGTTGCCATGGAGTCGTGATTGTAACCCTGACTTCAAGCAAACAACCGCACTTATAAATGTAAGTCCTGGAAGCATTTCACATTTCCACATACCCCGGAACACCTCGAACTCATCAGTGTATCCCCATAGCGCTTTGTGTTTCATTATGCCCGCATTTCTCTCCCCTTTTGCTATTATGTTTTTTTTCCTTTGTGTGGGCAAAAAGCTAGGCGGGGTGATGAAGTTAGGAAATTTGCAGGCGCTAGTTGGAATCATCTAGCGCAAGACAGGGGTAAGGGGAGATCACAGGGAGAGGCCTTCGTCCTACAGTGGACATGAATAGGCTGATGATGATGAGGAGGAGGATGATCACCTTCGTTTATCCATACACCAAGATATTTGTATTCTATTGACCGAGGTATTTCCTGGCCCTGTATTGACACTGTCTGTTCACTGTTTTCATTTACTACCATAAAACCTGATTTTGTAACGCTAAATTTCAATCCTAAATACTCGCATTCCTGTCCACAGATAATAGCCAGACGTTGCATATCACTTCGCTTGTTAGCAAGCTGCAAAATGTCATCCGCATAAAACAAACCTGGAAGCTGCTGCTCTACTATAGTGTGAGAGATTAAACCCGATATTGATTCTTTCGAGTACCCTTTCCATCCTTACCATGTACATCATAAGCAACTGTGGGGATAAAGGGTACCCCTGTCTCAGTCCCTTGGTGGACTGAACTGGAAGGTGCGGAGCTCCGTGGCGAGGACGGGGAACGGCACCTCTACGAAAATGTTACGCGAACGATGGATTATGCACTGGAGACTATTTACAAAAGGCAAATGCAGCGCTGGTCAGTTCATCTAACAGCTCGAGAGCAAGGAGCTGTTCGTCTTCTTCATCGGGTGCCCGCGCGCATCGTCCACAAGAAACACGCAATATGCATGTAGCCATATCAACTTTCTCCTCGTTCCTCATCCTTTTCCATTCAACGCAAATTGTATTTTCTAGGTAAATCTCCCTCAAAAGCTGCATACAGTCGTTGCATAAGCCTTCCCCTTTCAGAATATTCCACAAAATGTTGCGGTCTACGCTGTCATACGCTCAGGTAATGTCTAAGAAAAGCCACATATAACGGTCTCTTTTCGTCTCTGGAAATCCGTGGATGCGCGGAAGCGAGCGCCATCTGATGGCGGTGCAAGGAAACCGGCGGCGATGTTGTGCACGTTCTCCGCTGTGACTGGTTGGCCTATTCGGCTAACGAACAGCCACGCAGCACCCGCGGTCACGGAAACCCCGCGAGGTCCGCAAAGAAAAGCTTCGCCTTTAAAACGATGCTCGACACGAACGTTCATTCGCCTCTTTGAGTTGCTTCATCTACACCTCTCGCATCTCTCACCTTACTTTTCGTGAATTTGTCGACTTTTGTGTCGACGTCGGTTGGTTATTCTTCAGAAAACACTATCGTTCTACAACAAGGTCCCAGTTCAGTGCCGTAATGTATATATATATATATATATATATATATATATATATATATATATATATATATATATATATATATATATATGCTATGGAAGCTCGTTATCACTGGCACGCATTGGAGCCACTGTTGCAGTCCAGTTGGACTGCAACAAGCAAGGTCAAATTACTTCATGGTGCGTTGAGTCTAATAATCGAAACGACTATATTCTGCATTAACCCTAATGATTCTAAATTGAAATTGTTCCAGGAAAAAAAAATAGATGTATGCCAATCTGAGCAATTGCCACATCAAAGACAGCGACGCCGTGTAAGCAAGTTCTCACGCCATTCGGATGTACTAGGAGTTTGTTCGCTGGCTCCCGGCCTAGTGTGACTGGCTGACGGCTCCTACGCAAGGATAACATTTATTTCGTGATCATAGACCATTACGTTACAAAGCGAATTTGGGGCTCCGACACACTTTGCGTTGCATTGACATTTGATATCCACCATGCCGTCGTACGCCGGCCTTCGCCCTATGAATCCCTCCTTAACAGCTTCTCTGTATTATTATTATTATTATTATTATTATTATTATTATTATTATTATTATTATTATTATTATTATTATTATTATTATTATTATTATTATTATTATTATTATTGCCTCACCAAATTCTTTCAGGCCAGCGCATTCCCAGTAATAGTCTTCTTACATATACGTAAAACTGAAATCACATCTTTAAAGGAGAAAGTGTCAGTGATCCTGTGAACTACTCCCGTTGCATGCAAGCACTGTATATGTGACCCTTTGTACCCACATAAGCCACATAGAGCTTGTCGGCATCCTTCGCTCGACATTCTTCGTCGTGCTTGCCAGTGTGCTACGTATTGATTTTCCGCACAGGTAGTTATTCCCATGCGAGACATATCTACACGCGCCCGAAATAAGCGTATTGCTGATATGCCCAATATTTGTGTGCTACTTGACGTCTTTGCTCTGTACGCTAGCAGAATGACCGTATATACATATCTTCGAAGAGAAGCAGGGGGTTCTGCGCGTGACATTTGCGTAGGATTTCTGTGCCGCGTGGGCGTATTGACTTTTTCTCTCAACCACGTGATGTGCACACGCCACGTCTTCTCTATACGGAACCGCGAAAGCGTTGACATTGACACGCCTTTGTGCGTCTTCAAGTTGAAGCAAATTACGCTGTAGTATTAAAGTCTGAAGTTGTTTCGAAAGGGTGTTTGACATGCATTGTAACAGATAGCGTAAGGATATGCCCACAAGGTAAGAAGTTAACCACGATGCACAGAATCTACCATTTAGCCGGGCGAGAGGTAAACACCATCAGGCATAAGTAAAAGACTAATACCAAGTAAAATGAAAATGAAAATTAAAATTTATAGCTCCCGCCGTGGTAGCCAATCGGCTAGGGCGTTGCGCTGCTAAGCCTGAGGTCGCGGGATGAAATCCCGGCCGCGGCGGCCGCATTTCGATTGGGGTGAAATGAGAAAGCGCCCGTGTACCATGCATTGGGTGCACGTTAATGAACCCCAGGCTGGACAAAATTAATCCGGAGTCCCTCACTACGGTGTGCCTAATAATCAGATCGTGGTTTTGGCACGTAAAACTTCGGAATTTAATTTTTGATCTTTAAGAATTGATTGCAGTGGACGTTTTCTTACCGTCTCAAACAATGTTACGCTGCATAAAGCCGCGCGCTCCATGAAGCTTCCGGCTTCCTACTATGCTCTGTAGGCGTAGTTGGGCGTCAGATCGCGCTCAAATGCAAACGAAGCAAAAATAAGTATAAACGAAACGCGTCGATTGGTGAACATTGGAAATCGTCGCTTCAGAAGTTTGTGCATGAACTCGTGATGCCAAGCGTATGAGAAAATGCAATCGTAGTGTACGTTGTCGTGGCAATGCTTACGCGTTTTCCGCGACCATATACAAATATGCAAGAAGGAACCCCGTGAACAAGAAAAGGAGGAAAAATAGAAAAGAAAAAAGTGTCCGGGATGGGTGCAATTATAATTAGGCTCCGTAGTCAAACAAACAGGCTTCCAGCCTCGCTGTAGGCTTTCTCCCTCGTCAGGCGGCGAACGGCATCCGCCATTAGTATGCAAATGCCTTTCAGCGAGTTAGCATATCAACCGACCAGCTCTCCGTCATCCGTGAGAGTAAGAGGGAAAGAGAAAAAAGTCGGGAGAGGGCGAGGGTGAAAAGATCATGCACAGAGCCCGCAAAGTAACGAGGCTTCCGGTGGTGATCGGGGAGGAGGCTGGAACGGGGAGGGGGGAGGGGGGGGTGGCAAGCCGGCCCCCCTAATATAGTGAAGCTCAGTTCGTAACCACCGTGACCTGGCTTTGAAAGCGTGCACGCCGACCTGGTCGACGAAAAAACAAAACTCGAGGACCAAAACTGACAGAGAGAGGGCGAGCGATCAAAGAAAAGCAAAGCAATCGAGAAAGAGAGAGAGTGAAGGAGAGAGAGAGAGAGGTAAGAAAAAGCAAGCAGTCGTTCCGGGCGAGCGGCACGATCGACGGGTCGGCTCGTTATGCATTTGAAGAACAGCTTTCAGCGATGCCGCGGCCCCCCGAGACGGAGATGCCACGCTTTTCAACAAAGTGGGAACAAGCGCGCTCGCGCGCGGCCAGCGAGCCGGCCCCCAGTGCCGGCCGCCGTGCATGCGCCCCTCCTGCCTCCTGGCGGCGAGCCCCGTAATTAAAGGGTAGTACGCCGCGGAACGCTCCCTTCCGACTCTTGCGCCACAGCTCGGGAGCTGCGTCTTCCGCAGGAGCGGCGGTGCGCGGGTAAAAACATGCGCAGCATGGACGGTATACACCGTGGAGCCTTTACTGGAACTGTATGCTGGAACGATGATGATATTCGAAGCATTCCTGCCCTGTGTAGTTGCTTGGTAGTCAGTTTGAAGATGTCACTGATTAATCTTTGACCATGCTACAGTTATCGACGGTTCTGGTCGTTATATATGTTCATGTTTCTAAAAATCCAGCTATTTCCTGCTAAACAAAGTATATAAATTAGGCCTGGAATGCTGCAACATGTCTCTTGGATCCTGAAATCTACTTTATAGGTATCAGCCTCACTTTCGTGTTCAAATAATAACAATTGAATGCGCTTTGATCTGCGAGAATACAGTGAAGATTGAGGAGACGTTAACTGAGATCATTGTGGGGGACAGGTTTCAGTTATAGAGCAATATTTCGCTGGCGTGGCTGACTCTTGCAGAGACGTGCGTCCTCTTTAGCAAGCCATAAAATTCACTTTTAAAGAAACGTTGTTCGAGAGATCCAGAGAAATGCAGTCGCAAAGCAGGGCACAGCCGCCGTTAGATGTAAGAAAATATTCGAAGAATAAAATAAGAAAAGAAAAACAAAGAAAGCAAATGGAAAGGGAAAGAGAGGCGAAACGAAAAAAAATTGTTCCACACATGCTGCCTTAGTTAACTCGAGAAAATTTTTGTTTGAGGCGCACACAGCGCTTTTAGTTTCCATTGCGTGCCTAGGTTCAGTGAAGCAGCTGTTGTCATTCAGTTCGTACAAATATATTTTTCTTTTATAGCAACTACTTGGAAATATGATACATGACAGCCAGCTTTCCCAGATATGTTGCTGCAAAAACGAACAATGCAAAATATAATAATAGTAAATTGGTAAAGAAATCACATCAACGAACTATAGGCATCACTGCGCCTGGCATCACCACAAGCTTAAGCATTGCTAAGTACTTGAAAGACCCAAGTTAAAGCATCCCAAGTACCTAGACTATGCTAATCATAAGCTGCCACCGTATTATAGGGAGCAATCGTGTTGCATGAACGAGCGCGAGTGTGCAAAGAAAAACTTGCACATAACATTGCTGCAGTAAGAGCGCGGATCTCTACGAGTGATCAGTGGTGGTAGTAACGAAGTCATTTCTGCATGGTTTCGAAGCAAGAAAATGCTTTTTTTTTTTTTTTTTCGAAAGGCACGATCACTCACTCGACTATCATCCTTCGGGGTAACATGGTGGGAGCCACCAGAGTTGTATTTTAAACTAAACGACCGGGTCTATTCGCGTGGGAAAGTACAACACCGCGAGCGTTCGCTGGGGCAGCTGAAACTTCACCGCGCAACAGGTGGCCCGCTGATCATCGCAACAGAGAAGCATCCGCTCCGTCGGCGACGGCCGCTTGCGCTACGCGCCTCGTTCTGCGACCTGACGCAGGGCCGAGGAAAGCGAGCGTAATTGCGATGGTGAACGGAGAGATGGTGAGTGGAAAGGGGATGACGCGGAGCAGCTCGTGGCTGCCGAGGAGGAGGAGGAGGAGGAGGAAGGAAAGCGGCGGTGTAGCCGCCTGTTGAGTCAGGGAGTGGGAGAGAGGGGGGGGGGGTTGCCAGTGAGAGGGGGGATGACAGCGGCGTGTTTGCTTAACCTACGTCGTGACCGGTCTTTTCTCGGACGCCCTAGCAGCGGGGCGGCGGTGGACACTACCTGGGAAGTCCGGCCGGAATTCCACCTCTCCTCCCCCTCCTCCTCCTCTATGTTATAGCCCCTCACGGCCACAGCGCCCTCTCAAACCCTCGGTCAGGCTTGTACTGCACATTTTTTAGTCTTTTTTTCCTTTTTTAAATATTATTTCGATGCACTCTCGCATCACCGCTGGCCTGTCGGTCTATGCGTGCCGCCGGAGCGCGCTAGAGGGCTAGCTGCTCGGGGAACGGTGATATTCCATCATCTGCTCATTGGGACGCGCGCTGCCGGCTCTATATACATAGGCGGTGCGCGGACCATGCCCATGCATAAGCCGGGAGCGGCTTGCTACGCTCGCTTGTAAAGGTTTGTTTCTCAGTAGACAAGCTCGCTTCGGCTGCGTCGGCCGTATTAATAGACGGGTAGCGTGCTGCTGCGTTCGTATGCGTTGAAGGGCGTGCATTAGCCGAGGACCGCTGAGTTTGCTTTGCGCGAGAGCTGGTTTAGATTGCGCGACGCGTGTCGTGTAACCGTGATTCGCGGGCGGGGCATTACGCGTCGTCTCGTCGTCGTCAGTCCGTTACAGCTCAGTATTACACGCAGGTGCGGAGACTTCGTCATGAGAAATGTACGTGATTAGCGTTGCAGGCGGCTGCGCGACTTAGCCTTCCTCCCTGCCTGCGTATAGTTAGTGCGCATACTCGTATAGAAGGAAAACGAGAACAGAAAGGGTGTGCCAACTAGTCGTTATGGGGCCTAGTTCTTGTTTCTACAGTATGTTGAGCAGGTAACAACGGGGACGACATGCAGCTCGCGGTTCTCACTGGACATCGGACACGTCGGTGAGATAAGCTCGCGAAGTGGAGCGTATCAGCGGTGAAGGCCAACTAAACCGAAAATGATTTTGTTTTTGCCCTGAATATGATCAGGCAGAGACTGCCGCAGGTACAAGTACAAACAAGAGCTCAGCAATTGAATGCTGCTACGCGATGTCGTCAGCACAAGCCTAATCTACACGCGATGAGTGGCGCTGAAAACGCCACGTTGAAAGAAAAATATACTGATAGGAGAGGCACTCTACAGTCTTGCGGCGCTTGCCACAAAGAACGCTAGCAGAATAACGGTAGCATGGGCTGGTTGTTACAGGTTCAAAGTATGTAAGTGCGATAACGCGAAAAACATTAGAATGGCATTTTTGCTCTTTGTTACCTTTGTGCTTCTGTCTTTCATACCTCAGAGCCATTGGAATCCAACAACTTTGGTCAGCGGTACCACGAGAGGCTAAATCAATGTGACGCACAGCTATTAAGCAACGATAATAACTGAAGTACGTTTTCGAAAGGCAGCAACAAGAATGAGTGCGTCTCTCTTGAGAATCATAATCTGTTCCGTCTGGATATGCAGTGGTGGCTGATACATTAGCGTATATATTCAACGGTTTCTATAAGGTATGTGTACGCTTGCAAAAAAACTAAAGCTGAGTAAGGTGGCGGCCGGAATTACTTGACTCACTAAGAATATATACCGATCATTAATAGCGTAAGGTGTGGCCGTGTTGTCGTAAACGTACAGCTTTGAGTGAAAAGCAAGAGACAGTTCAGACCCCGAAAAATTACACCCTCTCAAGTACACACACTGAGCTTTCAAACACCAAGTCTCATACATATATAGTGAAGTAGCACACAAAACTAACAGAACGAAGTGCTGTTGACATAGGAGCTATATATATATATATATATATATATATATATATATATATATATATATATATATATATATATATATATATACCAAACGAACGTTTATCACACACACGGGAGGGAACTTATACGAAACTCGGATGTAGATCAGTTGTTATGATCATTTATCACTTTTTTTTTGCTCTATACCTTAAAATGAATTGTTTCAAACTCTCTCTGCCTACAATTGTGTGATGTATAGTTTCGGAAACGTGTTTCACATCCGCATTCTTAATAAAAAGCGAGCTTAACAATTCCTCATTACGATTGCAGGAAAAATGATGGGTCGGACATAATCAAGGAGCAGAAGGCAGCAGAGAAAGAAGTGGCTTCTCCTCGGAACAATATGGGGTGGATAAGCGAAGATAATTCCGGGGATCACCAAGCACCAGATAAAATGAGTCAGTCGACATCCGAGAGCAAGGAGACAGACGAAGAAGCCGGACTTAAAGCAGAGCCATTCCAAGCTGCACAAGAAATGCTATAACAAACAGACGTGCAATCATTATGTGTATGTCTGCCAGCGCGAGTGACAGGAGTGATTTCTCTTTTCTTTTCATGATAGTAGTAAATCCCTGCTCTACATTGCAGTCTTGCGGTAATGTCGATGAATGCCAATGGCGCAATAATGTTGTAATTCTGCCTGTCCTTCAGGGACCTTTAGTGTCTTGCATTTCATTGTTGTGGTAGCGCCAGTAAAATGCTGTGGTACCTTTCAGTCTGCCTTTAACTCGTGCGCTGCTTTCTTTGCTATATAGAAGTACTAAATGTTGGGCGTGTTGGTATTCCATGCTTAAGAAAGAATAGCGCAAAAGAACTGGGACGAGATAGCAAACATACTCTCGTTCGTGTTTTCTACCTCGTCCCTGTTCATTCGCGCCATTCTTTCTGGAATTTCTTCGTTAATTGCAGCAACGGAGCTTGAACATATGAAAAGTACGCACAGAGCTTTTGTTTTCATTGCAGGGAAAGAGAAGGACAAAAACGAAGGTGGGCAGGTTAACCAGAACAGCATCTGTTTTTTTGAGGCAACAACAACAACAGCATCTGGTTTGCTACCCTACTCTGGAAGAGGGTGAAAGAGGCATAGAGGGTAAAATATCTAAGGACATCCTCGGCATATAGGCGCACACGCGCACATGGAACGAGACTCAAGAGTCAGAAATGAGCTTTAAAAAACTTGGAGGACGCTTAATATTCGCCTTTAAGTGTGGAACGCTATAGGATTCAAAGATCCCCGACTGCTTCTCACGCTTCCCGGCAACTGCAGTTTATGTAACCCTAATGTTTACGTGGAAACGCTGGCGGTGAACGCTATGCACGAAGGCGAGCTTCCTGGTTCTTTTTTTTTTTTTTAATTTCCCCCGCACAGCGGGCGCCGCCGCTGCCGCAGATGATGATGATGATGATTTATTGGCATCCCCTTTGAAATGGGGCGACAAATAGTCACCTAGCCTGCTTGATTTAATCAGGTATACTATACATGTTGTTTATCTAGCATTCATGATGATGATGATTTATTGGCATCCCCTTTGAAACAGGGCGGCGACAAATAGTCACCTAGCCTGCTTGATTTAATCAGGTATACTATACATGTTCTTTATCTAGCATTTTTGTATACCTCTCATTATTTTTTTTTCTTTTTAAAAAAATTATCTTGTACCACTACCTATGATTTTAAGAGATCAGGTCGTATCCATCTTTTCCCTGCTCTTTTCCACCAGTACTCTAATCGTCTCTTGCTTATCTCTACGGCTGATCTGTTGATGTTACCTTCCACTTTAAACCCAAGCACTTCTGGGAGTTGCACGTTACGTATGGTTCTCGCTGGGTGGATCCCGTCGCATTCCATTAGGATGTCCTGAGTGGTCTCTGGATCTTTACTGTAGCACACACATGCCTCATCTAGATCCGAATATTTGCTCCGGTATCTTTTGGTCCTTAGGCAACCGGCTCGAGCCTCAAATAGCAAGGCACTGCCCTTTGTGTTATCGCACAGATTTTCGCTTCTAATTTCTTTCGTCTCATTCGTGTAAATCTCCATTGTGCTTTTTGTTTCCATTCTTTGCATCCAGTTCACGGTCTCTATTTCTCTCATTTTCTTTCTGATGACTCCTGGTTGTCTATTTACAGTTTCGATTATCCTGTACTTGGTTGCCAACTTCCTTGACCTCTTCCTCCATTCTGTGTCCACGCTTTTCATGTAGAGATACTTGTGCACTTTAGCCGCCCATTTATTTTCATCCATGTTCCTGAGCCTTTCTTCAAAACTAATTTTGCTCTGTGCTTCTCTAAAACTAATTTTGCTCAGATGCGCGGAGGCGAGCGCCATCTGGCGGTGTTGCAAAGAACAGAGTGGGGCGCGCCGCTCCCACTAAGACAAAGCTCAAACGGCAGCTGGTAAAGGGGTTTGCGTTTCAGTTCCCACATAACAAAATTATATTATTGCGATAGCAATTATATGGACACTTCAACCGGATTTCTGCCGTCGCCGTCGTCGTCGCCATCGCCGTGAGGTTCCCTATAGATAAAATCTTCGCCGCGCGCCGTATGCCCGAGCGGACGCGTGCGGGGACGCGCGCTATCACGGAGAGCGAACGCACCCAATCACCCACGCGCAAGCAAGGAAACGGGAAGCCAGCACCGGAGGGAGCGCGGGGGGGGGGGGGGGGGGGGGGGCGCACTTCAACTCTGCCAACAACCGCGCTCGTCGCTCGCCTCTTATCTCCACACGGCTCTGACCTTTATGCGCCGTGCATTCGCCGCTCAGTTTCAGTTGAAGCGATAGACCGCACGTACCTTCGCCCGCTGCGGCGTATGGGCTCGCTGCCAGCGTTTTGACCGTCGTTGTCTGCAGTCATTCACTGTGATCTATTCATGTTTGTTTGTGCGCGCTCACACCACGCTTGTTCATTCAGTTAGTAATAGTCGGGCCACATTTTCCAACGCACGCTACACATGCAATGCATCCCGGATCGGCAGTGCAGCACTACAGGTGTGTCCCTTCGCACGCGCTGCCCACGGGAAGCGCTTCTCATCAACACCACCGTTTCACACGCGCCTTCTCGTGGTCATCGAGTCTCTCTTCATGTCGGTCTACTTACGCCGCAGCACACCTGATTACTTAATCAGCTCATGTTTACTACAATTCATATTGCTACCAAAGCCGCTCACCTTACTTCGTATGACATTGCTGTGTTGCTATCGCATTCATTGCTTCGCCCTTAAGGCGAAACTGTGACATTTTTTTTTTCTCGTATATTCAAGTTACAATCCGACGCTATCATTTCTGTAGGTTGCGTGTAACTTGTACTTCGCGAATTTTCTGATGCATTTTAGTTTGAGAAATTAGTTCAGTAACGCCTATCGCCACTCGGAGTGCCTGCGTGGTTCGGGAGGATTTTTCTCCAACGGACAACGCCGCCGACGCCATCACCGACACCGGATTTTCTGTGACACTGGGCCCTTAACGCCATCGCGCTAATATAGCAGTTCCAAAGCTACCTGACGCTATCTGCCCGGTGTAAAAGGAATGCTGGGGTTCTGCTCATGCGCACTGCCCACAAACCAATTGTTTTTAATACGTTAAAGAAACCTTAATCATGGATTCTGTATAAGGTTGCACGGCAAGCCAGAACAGGCATAAAAGCGAAAAATGCAGTTGAAGGGACGCCACCATGAAGTTGCCGCACCTGCTCGAAGTGATGTCATGCATTTTTGCAGTACCTATTCGGCTCTCGTGAAATTATTGTGTGGCAAAGCAGGACAGCACTGCGTTCTAAGCGAACCAACGACTCAAGCTAGCAAGTTTCGCGATCCGTTTCTTGGCCTAAAACGGAAGTAAAAAAGGAAATACTTTGATTTCGGTGACGCACTTTGAGATACTTTGGTATTGGTGACGTCAGACTGAGGAACTGGTGTGGAGGTTTTCGGCAGGAAGTTCAATAAGGGGCGTTTCTTCTAGTAAAAACTAACATTGTTCTGCCAATTTAAAAAATCGTTTTTAAATAATTTCATTACAGAGTTACTCAGTATTACTCTTCAGCATATCTTTACGCTCAATATATAGCTTCCGCAGACCTCTTGCTTCCTTGCTTACACTATCTCTTAACCTTCTTATATCTAAACGACTGTGTTGTTACTCTGAACCATAAAAGAGGAGGGGGAGTCGTATGTTACGGGCTGAAATGGAAACTATGGTACGAAGCAGCTGCACGCGGAAAGGAATGAGAAGACGAAGCGTCTGAAGCTGGAAGATGGCGAATTTTCGTTACCTCCAGTGTGGCCAATCCCCCTCATGGGTACGAGCCACGTTTTGAGGCAACAACAAAAACAACAACAACTAGTGCGGCTAGTAAAAGGCTGTGTTTACATCGGCGCAGTGTCCCCGTTGCAGTATATAGTACACATCCACGTGATTGATATTATCATTCGCGAGGAATTTAATAATATTAAGGATTACTATCACGGCGCGATGGTAATACGCTTATCCAAGACAGGGTATTAGGAAGACGACGCTATGATTAGTGATAGAGAAAGATCTGATGGTTGATATTCTAGTTTAGATTAATCGGAAATAGTGGAGTTGGCCAGGTCATCGAATGCATAGAGCTTGCGGATAAGCGGTGGTCTCTATTTGCGCACCAGAATGGGCGACGGGGGAAGGGAAACGCCGTCGAGGATGGCAGAGGATTCGAGAGTATCACTATATATTAAGGACTTTGTGGGCATACCATAGGGTGGAGTCGCCTGTCACAAGCCATGGTTATAACTGAAGATCACTGATGGAGGCTTTCGTCCTGTGGTAGGCGTAAACTAGGCCGTAGAATAAAAAAGGATAACAAGAAGTAAAAGTAGAAGACGATGATATGTGCTGATATGTTTAATGCGATCACCTATGAGAAGTTGCACGGATCTCGCAGCAAACTTAATAAATGCAATAATTTTTCTAAATAATGAGGCTTAATGATAATCCGTCGCTGCACTCGGAGTGACATATTTCGTTGCGACGCACTAACCACGCGCCGGGTGCACCATCTGGAGTCTCGGGCCAAAGCTGCGAGATTACCACGCAAGCAGGCAACCAACAGCGTTGCAAATCGGTTTTTCAATTTCAAGGTACTCCCTATAGTGGCTCTCCGGCGCTCGCACGCAAAAGGCTTCATTGTTACAGCTGCTTGCGTGAGACTGTTACCGCATCCGAGTAAACGTACGTGAAAACGGTCACGCCTCGTTTGGGAGCGGGTGACCATCAAAGAGCGCAGAAGTCGGAATGGCTTAAAGAAGGGGGGATTGCTCAAAATGGCGGCCGAGGAAGAGAGAAGCTGACTGAGAGAGAGAGAAAGAAACGAAGGGAAATGGGAGATTGTTATTCGGCCATCGGCGCTAGCTGCACCGGCGTCAGCGAGAGCGTCATCGTCATCTCCTCGCGGCGGCATGCGGGACAAGCGCGAAATCGAAGCACGTGGTCGCCGTTCTCACCGGCGGCTATCAGCCTCGGCTCGCCTTGATGGATGGCGAGGCTTCTCTTTGTGTGTGTGTTTTTTTGTTACTTTATTTCATCCAGAAGGCAGCACGCCTGGCGTGTTGCGGCACACACAGGGCAGAGATTTCCGATGAGTGTGCCCCCAACTCTCTCTCTCTCTCTCCACACCTCCTTACCCTCTTCCTCATCTTCTCTGAGTACGGGCTGTTTATTATCTGGCCTTTCCTTCGCCCCATCTCTCTCCTTCTATTACTTAGTGCGTAGCGCGTATACGGAGATGTTTTTCTTTCTTTTTCGCGGTAGGTTCGGCCAGAGCTGCGCCGCACGGCGTGGTGTGCTCTCGAATTGGATTGGGGCTCCCCTATCGGACGGCCCGGTGTGTGTGTGTGCGTGTGCTGGCTCTCCACAGGCCAGGGTCGGTGCCTTTGATGTGAGCCGCCGCTACTGCCCCAACATGCGCGGAACTGGACGCTCCGGAGAGGCCTCTCCTCTCGAGAGCCCTGCCTGTTTCGTGCTTCACCTCTTCTCTCTCGGCTTCCCCGTTTCTTGCGTTTCGTTTTTGAACGACCGTTTTCTTGTTTCGTTTTCACGCGTTGCGACTTTTTTGGCGCGCGGTGATGGGAGTTGCCCGCCTCGTCGACTTATCAATTCTCTTTTGAGGGACCAAGGCCGAGCGGTGCGGCTAGGAGAGGCGCAGGAAAGGTGCGTCCGCCATTTTTGACGGGACGAACGGATTGCGTCGACGAAGCGGTGCGGGAAGAAAGAGCTCGCGTCGTTGTTTTCCTGGCGGCTGCGAAATTAATTTTCTCGTCGGCGTACCCTGCAGGCGGTCGAGCGAAGCGGGCTAGATATTGGGGATATAAATCAGGGAACGCCTCGGCCTGTCGCAAGAGGTTTCAGCTTTAGAGTTCTCCGGCTTGAAGGGTCCATTGTCGGTGGATATCTCAACATGGCGTATCTTTCCGGAATGGTTTACAAGTGTTAGCGGCGCTCGCATATAAGAACTACATTTTGACGTGAGTTGATGCGGCTGCATGATTAGTGATCCGGTTTTATATCGACTAAAGTGGCCGGGAGCTGCTGTGCATTGTTACACGCCGTACAGGCAAATGACATGGACGTAGCTGAGGGTGAAGGGGTTCACTGACATAACACGCCCTGAAATTATCTTGATGCGTATAAAAAAAATCCCCAAATGAAATAGAAATAGGTAGGCTGGATACCACTTCCCAATATAAGCGCAGGCTCTGTATAGAAATCACTTTAAAATTTTGGTTGCACTATAGTGGCAAAAAGATGAGGTTGAGGCAGGCGATAGACGCAAGACTGACAGCAGAGGTGATGACGCAGCTAGTTAACCAGAAGTATGGGCTTCGTGCTTAGAGGTTTCTGGTGGCCCCGTCTGAACAGAATAACCGCTCAGCGCTCGTGTAGTGCTTCTAGCAGCCTCGTTGCTGTGGATGCTGGGAACGAAAGACCTCCTCGCGCATTGAAGCTTGGGGGCGCTGTGGTGTGGGAATGTTTGGCGAGGGCTACACAACAAATTGTTTGTGAACGTGCTTCACGCGTTTGCATGTACTAGTGGTAACAACAGGCTGGACCTTTCGAGGTATAGCAGTAGGCGAAGGTACCAGCGGAGAATGACTTTTTAGAAAAATGAGCGTTATGCTATCCTTACAGCCGATAATTCTTCTATCAGCTATATATATATATAACCAAGTGACGATGAACAAAATTACAACGCAGAAGCGGTTTTTAGCCACGTCTCTCACCAACCTCCCATAAAAATTTGTAACAAAACTAAAGTCATTGCTGTAATGCAGTAGAACCAGTCGCAACGATGTGAAATGAAGTGACGTAAATTCCGACTGTTGTATCTCAACCGTCTGCCAATATCTTGTGCAAAACGCGATATTTCACCAACCGTTCAAGGATTGTATCTCTTCTACATTCATCCGTCATTTGACTCTATCACCTCTAGACTTCTGTTTTCTTTTTTCGCATTCTTTTTACCCATCGCAACCAAGGTGCATTCAAGAGCTTTCCCCTTTATTTTGTTTTTTCAATCACAGATAAAACCAGCTTTCCCTCAAACTTGTCTTTAATGGGCGGCGAAGCTCGCTGCGCATGATTTAGATGATTGTTTTTCAGCTTGGTACAATCTTGAAGATTCACGAGGGATCTCAACTGGCTATGACATGTTGAACGCACCGGTTCCCCCGAAATTGCCAAACATAAGCCGCATTGACCTCCTTGGTTGGGCGTTACCACCTGAGAACGGGGGGTTGGGAAGCGACAGGTCAAATATGTTGATCCAGCTTAATGAGCTCAACCGACACCAACGGACCACGTATGCAGCACACACGCCTCCCAGTGTGACAGCTACCGAGTTGGCAAAAGCAGCCCGAGCACTCCGCTTGCAGAAGACACTTGGCTTAGCGGAACTTGTCGTGGTGCGATTTGGCGCTTTGGAAGCCGTAGTATAATTCTCCGCGGAATTCGCACGTGCCTGCCACGACTACTTAGCGCCTTTTAGATTCCACAAAGCCGCGCTTAGCACGTAGATGATCCCCGACTTGCATATCCTTCTCGGCCACTCGCAACAGTGTTGCTTCTCTTGGACGCGGGACGGCAGTTCAGGTGCGCGTCTTGACAGTCACGGTTTCTGGTGAAGGCGTCTGTTGTAGCTACTCTCAGCGACCCCATCCACACATTCCTCCTGCAGCCTATACCTTCTCTTCTCCCCATCCAAGTCAAACAAACAGGCCTTCTCGGAGGACCGTGGTAATGAACTGCAGCGCGCCTTCTCTGTTGACTGGTCAGCGGTGGTCTTGGCGCATCCACGCCTGTCATTGGTCGAGGACTCTTGACAGGCGCCACAGAGGCGCGCTGGGTGACCTGGCATGCGGATCGTCCCTAGTGCGGGAGGGTACGTTCGCTGAGTTGGTTGGTGTTTGTGTTCTGCACGTGCGCACACCATTTCTTCTCTGTTGTCCCACTGTCAATCACGCTAAATGGTGGAGAGCTCAAAGGCAAACACCCCGCACCTTCGCGGGGCCTTCTTGGACAGTGCGGATGCTATGGGCTTCGGTAAGCCATAGTTCTGGCGACCGGTTCGAGCGCTCGCAGGTGACGACCCTTCAAGGACGAGGGTTCTGTAGAAATAAACAAAAATAAATGCGTAGCAGCCGTGCTTCTCGGGTGGCCACTTGAATGGTCCGCTTCCCGTCGTCCGCCCCCCGCGGTTCGGCGCCTTGTGAGAGGCGGGAGATCCCGGGAGCAGATTTCTCCCGTCTCCAGTCTTCTTGTGTCCTTTCCGCTCCCGTGGCTTCTTCTTCTTGTTTCCTCCCACTTCACGATAACAGGGCGCCGAGACTCCCGTCTTTCGTTCCACTTTGTTCTAGGAACGAACCTTTCGCTTCCCGTATTCGTCCTGACTGAGTGTAGCTGCTACTCCTGGTTTCGACGACGTGCGGGTCAACGGCACCGAGTCCATTGTGGCAAAAATGAGATTAGCAGCTTTGCGTGGCTGCAGCTCTACTATGGGTGTATCCGAAGTCTAGCGCATTCTTTTCAGCTAGGAAACCAGCGTGAATTTGGTGGTTTGCATGTCAGTGAAGAAAAGAAAAAAGAAAAAGAAATAAAGACCAAGCTGCAGTAGAAAAAATAAAGAAATAAGACAGGAATCGGTGGTGGATTAGGTTTTCTCAGTTAAGACGTACTTTTTCAAGAGAGAGAAAGGTATAGAGAACGAAAGGTAGAACGAAAAAAAGAGAATAAAAGAAAAGGGAAGGAGTAAAAGGGTGCGTGCGCACACGGTGATATAGATTACTACTTCCGTCTCTTCTTTTGTTGTAGTTCATGTCATGCAGCTGAATGGCTGGGACGGCCCCCAAACTACGCGCTGACGTTAGGCGACAGCGCTTGAAATTCCTCGAAAGAAGATCTAGCAGGCACACTGCACTGCATGGGGAACCCCGTTTTGTGTAGTGTGTTCTTGCTTGCGATATTCCGTATGACGTCGCAGGCGCGGCAAATGGTTTGTGACCCCTTCGTGCGTACGATTTCTCAGTGTTCGTATAGGCGCAGAACTTCCCGGGACCCGTGAAACATGTCACGGTGCACGTGTCAGCCTAAATTTCGTTTTTATATAATAATGGGCTCTCATGTATAATGTTTTACTGAATAGCTTTCTAAATTAAATTGCGGTTTCGTTTCACCAAGGCGGAATCAGTAAGAGTACGTCATACAATCTTTCAACTTCCACTTTCCCGTAGCGAAAATCGACAGCAATTTCAGGCGCAACCATTATGCGTATGAGAAACTACAATGCAAAGTTTGCACTTGTGGTTACTGCAGCTCCGAAAAACATAGTATAGGGAACCACTCCGCGGGAATCAGCTCTCAGGGCTGGCGCTTATCATGTATTGTATAGCCCGTGAGCTGCTCTGAGACGTTAAAACACGTAATTTAAGAGTTAAAGCCATTTGACAGTTCGCTGTCCATTCAAGTGGTGTAGCTACAAAAAAAAAAAAAAAAAAAAAAAAGAAAAAAAGAAAAAAAAAACACGCGTTGTTGCTGTTTACCCAACGCGGAAGCTCGTTCCCGTGAATCTTGACCAATCCGGAACATTCTGACCAATCACGATGTGCAGCGTAGTGCCACATTGAAAACACTGCTTATCCAGGCAAATTACTTCTAGCTTTAGACTCTTACACGTACACGTCTTCGCACTTCTATCGTTTATTTCGTGATACATAGCATAGCGCGCCCGTTGGATTCTTTGTACTTGCCCATCCTATATTTCCTCCATACCAGAAGCATAATACGCTATAGTGTCTGCCACATATTTCAATTCTTCTTCAGCTTGGTGGATGCAATGTCGAATCACTGCGAGATGCTTTCAGGATTGTAGCTTCGGCCTCCTATGGGCTATAAGGAGCATCACTACTGATCGAGTATTCATTTGACACTCTCATGTCAATCATATCTCTGAAAAGAGCGTATTTCAACGGAGAAAATGAAAACAAAATTTCACTTTTTTTTTTTTGCGCCACCGAGCACAGCGCCCCATGCGGCAAGCATACCAAGCGCAGGCGAGAAGAGTGCGCGGAATGCAGACGCCGAAGAAAACACGTACTTTAGAAGCATGCTTAATGCTAATATGTACTATACCTAATAAAACACTTCTTATTGGCCACGATCACTACACCCTTCTTGAATATCCTGTTGTAACTGTAGCCTATAGGTGAACGGCACCGCGACGTAGCATATTTCGAAGTACTATTTCCTTGTACTTGGGCTGTTTTGACTGCTGAATATTATTTTCTACATTTTCTAGATTGAGTCATTACTTCATTCGTAACGCCATGTATTCTATCTGTGACAACAAACAATTAACTAGAAGAGAGGAGACGCTTTCAAAATCCACGACGTCGCCGTCGTCTATATTTATTGATTAAACTCCACGTGGAACGGATATCCTTGAGCGTCAAGTCTTCCTTCGATCAAGCTTCTTGCCAATGCTAATACGTGTATATCACGTTTAAAATCGTTCCACACCAGTTCTGCTAAATAATCGGAACATTATCGGAACCGTTCCACAAAGTTTCGCCCGACTAAGTGGGACACATTTGTAAAAAATACTTCACTTACTTGAAGGGACTTATGTCGCACCGGATTAAGAGTGTACATATTGCCGCAGTATCGAGGGTTCGATTTCCAGCTGGCGACGGTGGGCAATGTTTCGTTTTCATCTTCCATCAGGTGAGAGTAGGGCTGAGGGCGAAAATGCTGCGAGAGTGAGGGGTTGGTATTGTGATGACGTCAACGACACGACGGTGTTGCCATGACGACGCCGGCGGAACGGGAAGGACAAACGGAAAAGGCAAGGCCAGTTTCGCACTCCGAACTGCGACACTTGGTTTCACATGATCTTTCTCAACGCCTAAATGATCGCGAAAATGCTATTACTCATCGGAGTTTCGCAACAAAGTGAGTCTACCTCATTTTTACGAACAAATCAACCTTGGGCCGGTTATGATGTAAGGATTCCTTAATCTCTCTATTATTCCTTTCTTATCATTTACCATTCACGGCCCACGCGGATGCCGACAATAACGTGGATGGAGCATCGCTTGGACCACTGACGAAGCGCGAGAAGGAATAGCATTGGAATAGAATAGTTGCATTATCCCGGCCCTGTTTTGTAGTTAAGAGCAGGAAACTGGCTTCCATTTGTACGTAAAAATAAGGTACAGCGACACATTGCTGTGAAGCTTCGCGGGCACTGTCGTGCGCACTTATGCGTCAGGTAGATAGCGTATATGTTAATTTCCGCCTGTTATCATAATCATCACCAGCCAATATTTATGTGCACTGCAGGACGAAGACCTCTCCCTGCGATCTACAATTACCCCTGCCTTGCGCGAGCTGATTCCTGCATGCGCCTGCAAACTTCTTGACTTCCTCACCCCACCTACTTTTCTCCCGTCCTCGACTGCGCTTCCCTTCTCTTGGCACCCATTCTGTAGCTCGAATGGTCCACCGGTCATCCAAGCGTCCCACACCATCAAAACGCTCAAAACTACCACGAATAACATCGCACAAATGATCCGCCGCGTAACTTATCGCAACGCGGGCATGAAAGAACACGACACGCTAAGGCTCGTCCAAGCACTAGTGATAAGCCGAGTCACGTACGGCCTGCCCTACCACCTCCTTAGTCACGAGGAGGAGAGGCAGATCGACATCATAATAAGATCAGCATATAAAGCGGCCCTCGGACTACCCAAGGGGACGTCTACAGAGCGCCTACTAGCCTTAGGGGTATACAACACGTTCGAAGAGCTAAAACACGCCACACTTATCTCTCAGAGGGAACGCCTGAGCTACACTCACGCCGGACGGGCCCAACTGACAAGGGCACGCATTCCCCCACACCCATAGTGCATCAGCGAACAAGTAGTACCACTACCAACCTCAACACGAGCTCAAATAACAGTGGCCCCCATACCCAAAAACTTGCACCCGGAATACAATAAAGCACGACGCAAAGCGCGCACACAACATATTAGAACAAGGTATGAAAATAATCCGACTAGCAACACAATATACACTGACGCAGCCGCGTATCCGAGCGCACACCCTAAAGACAGCGAAGCACAAACAAACAAGAGGTACGCAGTGGCAATCGTCGACACGAAAGCCCAGGAACAATTTACAGCATCCGTCAGGGCAGGGACTACGGCGGCTGCCGAAATTTTCGCCGTGGTAATGGCCCTCGCTCACGCGGAACGCTCGCAAAAGAGCGCCACCATAATCACAGACTCACAAGAAGTGTGTCGCATGCTTCTCAGGGGCCACGTGACCAAAACAAGTCACTCGATAATACCGACAAAATTCGCCCATCATCACCTGATCGTATGGTGTCCAGGCCACACGGGACTGGAGGGTAACGAACTGGCCGATTCGATAGCCCGAGGCATTATTAACCGGGCGGAATCGACTGGGACGGGAAGCCACCGCAATAACCCCAACCCAACGAATGCCCGAGAGATTCTCGCTCATCAGCGTACAACCAGAAAGAAATACCCTCCCCCTCACGCACAACTCAGTGGAGAGGAAGCCGCCAGCTGGCGCAAAATTCAGACCGGGGTATACCCCCACCTTAAATTACAGAATGCCATGTTCCCCACTCGCTACAGGGTCGACTGTCCGTGGTGCGGCGGCATACCAACACTACAACACATTACATGGGATTGTGAATCACACCCGTTTGATAAAACACGCCACACAATGGAGCAATGGGAGGCACAGCTAACCAGCTCAGACCTGATGGGACAACAGTCCTTCATAGAACAGGTCAAGCGGGCGGCCGAGGCCAGTGGGGCCCTGGACTAAAGGGGCTCCGATCATTCCACCAAAATGCTTTTGATCAATAAACGTTTTCTTCTTCTTCTTAACTTGTTCTCGAGCTTCTTTGTTAACCTCCAAGTTTCTGCCCCGTATGTTAGCATCGGTAGAATGCAATGGTTGCATACTTTTCTGTTCATCGACAGTGGTAAGCTCCCAGTCAGGATTTGGCAATGCCGGCAGTATGCACTTCAACCCAATTTTATTCTTCTGTACGTTTCCTTCTCACGATCAGGATGCCCTGTGAGTGATTGGCCTGTTATACTATAGGCTAATACCTTGCTAACCATGACGGTACACGATGCAGCTGTTCTCAAACCACACGGCTGTCATCGCTGATGTTGCCGCAGTACGAAGACGGCCACCCCAAATCTTCGACGCATCCCCACTCCATTCATCCTTTCTTGAATGAGATTCGCGCGTGAAAGGTGTGACCGGCGAAGGTGGTAAACAAGGCGCGCGCCAGGTGGCGTAGGTGCCGTCCGGGCCGGCCAGCACCGGAAGCTCTTTCAGAGCGAGGCGTATACTCTGCCCTCCCCGGGTGTTTGCCATCCACGAGCGTCCAGCCACGGCCGCCTCCTTTCGGCACCGAACACAGGTGCATCGGTCCGCGAAGGGGCTCGACGCCACTGAAGGCAAGATACGTATACCGTGTATTTCACCACATGACACAGGTCGGATGCGGCTCTAATGGGTTATCGAAGTCTGAAAGGCACCTGATCGATGCACAAATCGTTTAAGAAAATAAGTCGTGCGAAATAAATAAACAAGCAAACAACAACAAAAAGCATCACCACAACCAGAAAACAACAACAGCAACAAAAACAAGAACGGTACCGTCAAATCCCCTACGATTGCTCTTTTTCTGCCTTGTTTTTTCACTGCCCAAGCCATATTCAGTGCATCATGAGAGAGATTCATGACTGTTATACTAGATGAAAATATCCATCTCTTCGCTCTGAAAAGTACTCAACCATTCGCTCTGGAAACCACTGCAAGGATTATTTATTTGGTTTGCTTGAGATGAGGATTGCACCTAATAATGGAGAGCGCAGTACGTCATTCGCGCTCATAAATCTTGCGGTAGTCGAGATGATGGTATCATAAAAACATGGTTGACGCTTCGAATGAAAATGGAAGGTCCCATAGTGAAGCAGTCGACGCACGCAAAAACGACGAAATGCGTAAAACCGACACTTCCTACCACCCTCCCTTCAATTCTGCTCTACCTGTTTTTTGCTCCCTCAAGGGCTGCAGAAGATAGCGTCAACCTTTCCCTTTCCTCAAGAACCACTTACTACCTGTTTCACAGAAGATTTGCTAGCAAATCCAAATTTATTTAAAAAAAAAGCGAGCTGCTTGTAAACCACAAAAGACGCGTGTCCTGTTGCAAGCTCGTTTCTCACGCGTCTGGACCACGTGACTTAAAATTCGTCCATTCGCTTTTTTCCTTTACGGTCACGAGTCTCACAAACAGTCTGAAGCGAGGACCACGCAGGCAACGCCAGAGTCTCACCACAAGCCTTTGCTCCGATTGGTCCACGGGGCTAAGACATGGTCGGCGGCTGGCTCTTCAATCCGGGTATACGAGTGGACGAAGCCCTCCTCACGCCACTCCATTCCGATAATACAGAAAGAAAGCGCGCAAGGGCCATGCGAAAAAAAAAAACATAAACAAATCAAACGAAGTAGAGCCGCGTGAATACGAGCCATATTAAGCCAAGCCCGAGGCGGTAACGCCGCTGTTTGCTCTGGCGTCAGCGAATCGAAGCCTATCCCCACCACCTCCCGCCAAGGGGAACGAACCGATTCGGAGCGTTTACTCGCGCAGAAAAGCGGACGCCATTCAAATGAATGGCGCAGTTGGACTCGAGTTGAGGCAAACGAAAAAGAAACATACCACAAAGAGCTGCGGCTATAAGAGAGATAGAGAAAGGAAAAAAAATAAGTGCACGAATAGGAGTATAAGGAGGCCGAGAGCAAGCCACATGAAGGGTCCCTCTTTGTTAGCGCTCCAGCACTGCAGCGTGGCTGGTGGGACCTTGACGGGTCGGCTCGTATTTCGATTCATACTTCGAAGGGGAGGAAGAGTAGCGACATCGGGACGGGCGGGAGGGCTTTTTTTTCTTTCTTTCTTCGCCCGACAAAGTGTAGGACAGACAGATGCCCCGATGTGGTACGACTTCTGGTTGAGATTTGTACGCGTTCGTTTCAACACGCCTCCCTCTCTACGCCGATTGTAGAGCTATATAGGTGGGGTGGGGAGGGAGGGATTGCGAGGCCATGTATGGTCGTTCGCTTACAGCATCTAGAAAAAAAAAAGAAAGCAGAACGTGTGGCCGCAGTAATGTCGAATGAGCCGTTTGAGGTTTGCATTAGTGGCGCGGGGGAGTTGAGCGCTGGGGAAACGAGAACAATGGCGATTATGTAAATGGTAGGGAAAACTAGCCGTTTCTTCCCGTTCCCTCTCGTATGCATTTCCGTGCGCTAAGTGCTGCGTCACGAATGTTAATAAAAAGAGACAAAATAAAAAGGGAGAGTAGGGGCACCGGCTTACCCACGCGGGAGTTTGGGAAAAGCGAAAACAGGGAAGAGGTTTCTTTGATGTGTTTCGGCACCGGGTCGCGCGATCTACAAGCTCGTGCTTTATGCAGGAAGGCACGATCGAACCAGATGACAACAATGGTTGTGTGGTCGTGTGCTTGGGTTCATAAGCCGTCTGTCGGTGCCGACCGGTCTCCTATTGTCGAAGCGTTTGCAGGTTTGTGCCAGGCTTTCTCTCTAATGCTCGTGTGTCTCGTTGTTAACAGATTTTTTTTTTGTAATTCTAAATAGCCGGTCAACGTTTCGGCGGAGTCGTTTGAACCTGCGTCTGTTGATCTACTTAGTTTTCTGAACCTTTGGTGGGGGAAAGAAGCAACAAGAAAAGAAAAAAAAAATTGCAAAGTGTGCTTTGGTGTATACATCTTGAGTACAAGTAATAGTTAATGTTTTATTTATGAGCTTGCTACTTCCGGTCTGTGCAGAAAAGGTCTTCGCGAATTACTTCCGCCTGGTGTGACGAGTGCTGCTGGTGGGGGGATTACAAATTGAGGGCGGCCATTTGAGGACGCTCGTTCTAGCGTAATATAATTGCTGACTGAAGAGAGCAAAGCTGGATTTGCTAACGCGAATTTTAACTTTGGCTTTTGTCGTCACTTTGGTTTTGAATTGTAAGAGCCATTTTGGAAGGAACTGCATCTACCTCCTTTCAGCTATATCAAGCCTTTATTGGTAACTGTGTATATACGAAAGTAGTTAGCTAGTTTATTTCCTTCTGGCGAATAAGTTCTGCGGAATCCCGCAAGGTGGCGTCGTTAACGATTCATGTAAGCTTAAAATCGGATATCTTGTCGGGTTTGGAAGTTAACCAAAGATCACTAGGCCGGTTGGCTTTGGGAGCCCACGGTAATACCACAAATGAGGCAGTGCAGGGTAACATGGGTTGAGCCTCTTTTGAAGTCAGAGAAGCACAGAGCAAAATTAGTTTTGAAGAAAGGCTCAGGAACATGGATGAAAATAAATGGGCGGCTAAAGTGCACAAGTATCTCTACATGAAAAGCGGGGACACAGAATGGAGGAAGAGGTCAAGGAAATTTGTAACCAAGTACAGGATAATCGAAACTGTAAATAGACAACCAGGAGTCATCAGAAAGAAAGTGAGAGAAATAGAGACCGTGAACTGGATGCAAAGAATGGAAACAAAAAGCACAATGGAGATTTACACGAATGAGAAGAAAGAAATTAGAAGGGAAAATCTGTACGATAACACAAAGGGCAGTGCCTTGCTATTTGAGGCTCGAGCGCGTTGCCTAAGGACCAAAACATACCGGAGCAAGTATTCGGAACTAGATGAGGCATGTGTATGCTGCAGTAAAGATCCAGAGACCACTCAGCACATCCTAATGGAATGCGACGGGATCCACCCAGCGAGAACCGTACGTAACGTGCAACTCCCAGAAGCGCTTGGGTTTAAAGTGGAAGGAAACATCAACAGATTAGCCGTAGAGATAAGCAAGAGATGATTAGAGTACTGGTGGAAAAAAAAAGCGGGGAAAAGATTGATACGACTTGATCTCTTAAAATCACAGGTACAAGGTAAATGAGAGAAAGAATAATGAGAGGTTTACAAAAATGCTAGATAAAGAACATGTATAGTATATCTGATTAAATCAAGCAGGCTAGGTGACTATTTGTCGCCACCCCGTTTCAAAGGGGATGCCAATAAATCATCATCATCATCATCAACGTAAGATAGAATTGTGGCTTCGTGCTAGATTCGAGTGGATGACAATTTTTCCTTTTATCTGTTTCCTTTTGTCTGTTGTTGCCCATAGTCTTCCAAAGGGTCGTTAGCAAGGAGTCCAATATTAGGCGGTAATAGTGTGAAACACATAAGTTCGCTAGAGTTTCACAGATATTCTTAAGACTGTACGTAAAAACGTCTGAAGACTCTCTTTGACTGTCCCAAATAAGCTTTTGTGAGTTCAGCAGAAAGCTATAAACATGCCGTTTATATGTTGACTCGCTGATGGAGAGAAACTGTTCTGAAAGCATAGTTTCGTTTTAACATATGCGATGAAATATCATGCTCCCGTGCTACGCTGCGCCCTTTTGTTCATGCCCTATCTTTGGGCCTGACTACTGCAGCGAAGGACTTTATGAACCTGCGTGAAGTTTGCATTCCTTGCTTTGGCCCTGCGATCGTAGTGACTGTATTGCACAGAACTTCTCGAGTCTACAGGACTATGTGATATGAACGTTTGTAGAGGGTAGTGCAAGAGGATTTAGAGTGCACAGGTAGCAGTGTTACTCATTACCACTTTAGTAGAGCTAGGTAGCTTTACGACAAGTTGTGTTTTGAATTTTAGTAAAGCTATGAACGTGGCTAGTTGATGCGCATTCATGATGAACGATTACGAGGAGGGGAAGGAGAAGGAGCTGTTCATTTTCTTTAGTTATAACTCAGCGCAACACAATCATGAATGTGTTTGGGCTTCTAAGATTTCTGCAATATAGTGTGGTAGAACAACATGAAAGCCTGTCCGGAATAGACCTTTTCATTGGGGGGAGGAGGAGGGGGGGGGAGGGCTCTCGGAACTGTTGCGCGGGAGTACAAAGACACAGGCTGCAGCGTCTGCCGTGCTTTTGCGGTGGGCTCACGCATAATTGCAACAGTCCAGAAGGCATTACGCTGACGCCCAGGGACCTCTCGTAAATTCGGGGCTCATAGCAGGTGAAATTGTGAACCTGCGACGTTTCTCGCCTTATTAGTCCATCTACAAATGTTCGCGCCATGTTTTACGTATTAAAGTCGGTCGGCGGTACGAGCATGAAGGCACAGCTGCCTTGTTTTCGAAACGGTATACCGTCGAACCAGCATATATCAAACTCGAAGGGGATAGCGCAAAATAGTTCTATATATCGGTAATTCGATATATAATATAACAAAATAAATAATAATGATTTCAAGGGGATCTTACAGTTGTTCGATGCGCAAAATAATTCGTTGTATGTGGGTTTGATATATCCGGGATCGACTGTATACGGGAAGCTTTGTAATAAACACATGCGTGGGGGCGACGCGTTGCGGGATTACGTCTGGGTGAACGCGACGTGGGATCCAGTAATAAAGCAACGCCCGGTGAGGGCAGACCTGCTGTATATATAGAGACAAGATGCGTAACAAGTCAGGAAGTCTAGCCTGAGGTACTTCTCTGGCTTGCTACTCAGAAAATGGGCAATGGACAAAATGGACAATCCTGGCGCCATTTTCTGCGTCGACTTTGCGGCCACCTACAACTTGTTATGGTGTACTTGATGCATCACCTGCCTAAGCTAAACCCGCTTGTGACATGCCGTGCTACAACCTTTTATTATTGCACATATCTTGCTCCCATCAAATGCGCACTTGTGTTCAGTACACCAGACAACTGCGTAACTGTTTAGGCCCTAAAAAACACCTTATCTGGAACAACCCGAAGGTATCTCAACGGGGTCGCCGACGATTTTCGCAAGTCACACCAACGGGCACTGGTACTGCCACTTCGGGGAGCACACACTGCATTTACGGTTGGGCCCAAACCATGATAGCTCTTAGTAGAACTGTCGCATACAAGCGGTCCTGTAAAGGTGGCGGGCTGGTTTTGTACGCAGCTCAAGGCCCTATAAACAACTGAGTGCGACAGCGTGTGACTCTTGTTCTTACGACGAGATATCATAGCCGCTGTAATCACTGTGCCCGCTGTGCCAGCTCGTAAACTGCCACCTTCGTTAGCATGTCTATGCAAACGTCCCCGTATACAGGAGCCAGAGTATACGCGTCAAGGAAAAAAAATATCGAAACGACCCTCACGATTTTCTTTATAGCGCCAATAAATGAAGCGTTAGGCGGCAGGAACGTGTCTCCTGTTCTTGACTTTGTTACTGCGGTACTCTCCAGGTTAGTTACATTTTAACCACCTACAAAATTGTGCGTGGTGCCACCTTGACGCAAACCCCTGTGGTGTGTACTAGTTGCCTTTTATAGAGCCTGTGGTTGGTTATCTGAATGTCTGCTTGTTCGCTCTCTTTGCAGGTTCGCAACCAGCGCCTTCACGTAAGAGCTTTCAAGTCGTAACGAGACTCTACATCGAAAGTTTAAGCGGTGTCGGGGAAGCTGTCGTGGTTCTGAGGTATGCAGCTTTCAGCTTGAATTTCGTGAAACTTCGGCTCCAATTCTAAGGACGCTGCCACACACTATATGTCTGTCATTACTGTGCACAAAAACTATGTGTGTCAGAATCCTGTTCGAACAAAGGAATGACAATTGTTAAGATAAATATTGCCGTAGTATGCCCTAAGGATGGAGCGTTGCTTAGTGTGTCAGAGCCGGTCTGACAATTCGAGGGCGCTCGTTATTTGGGGACACTGTTGGCCAAATTGCTACATACTGTAGTCCCATAAAATTATGGCGTTTTACATACCAAAGTCACAATCTGGATGCAAGAGACACTGTAGCGGCTGGCCTGCAGATTGATTTAGACCACATGACAGTCTTTAACGTGCACCCAAAACTCTGTACACTAACGTTCTTGCATACCGCTCTGACCCGAAGGCGGTCGTCGTAGGCGGGAATCCAACTCTCGACCTTGCAGTCTGCGGCATAACACCATAGTCGCTGAGATGATGCGGTGTGTGTAACAGTGCCTTATGAAAACATTACGATTTGTCTGGGTGTTTTTTTTTTCTCTCCTGAGATTCTTGTGATACCAGCCACTATAACACCATTTAAAAATCACGGGGAAGAACCAACCACGGCAAAGCTGAAAAGTACTGCTTTAATGGCGCTGCTCAAGAGAAGTAATCACAGATTTGTCATCTTTTAGCGTACATGTAGCATGTGAAGCGTGAGGTTATAAGGCCCAGGCCGTGGGTAAGTATAATCAAAAGTGACATAGCGTACTCTTCAATCTCGTAATCCAGGCGTGATCATGTTGTCGTTTAGAAAGAAGTAATGGAAGAGCGTAAGCGTCAGATATATTAACGTACTGCCTCACCGTCAGGTGGACACCTGAACATACCAGCGGCCAATAATAAAAAAAAATACAAGAAGTGTTTTAAGGGAGACGATAGAAGGCGAGCAAGACGATTATAAAAATGGCGATGGACGCGTTGCAAAGTGTCAGTTCAATCAGAGAGAAATGAGAAAGGAAGAAATAAAAGCGAGGAGGAGTGTTGCTTCCTGCAGGCGGACCTAGCCTTACAAATGTAGGCGGCAACTGCTCCGCCTGAACGCCACCTACCAACTGCTATACGGTCTGAAACCTGCCACATTACATCTGATAAGGAAACAACACTCGGTAACGCACATGATTTGAACCGAGGCGTGCAACAGGCTGCGCGGCATCCACTCCACGTCGACCCACACAGCTCACCATTCACACTCTAGCTCTGATTCACGGAGGAACGTTAGGAGGAGCCGAATCACCTCTCTCCTATAAGTATTCAGTGCTTGAGTTTTGGGCCATCTTGTGCTACAGTCCACCTAGTATAATACTTAGTACACTGCGTTAAATTCAGGACACCCTAACAAATAATAGTCGATGTCTCGAAGGACCTTGACAGTGCACAATCGACAATGACGTGTTATGAAACTGAGGACAGCGGTTTGTCTCGTGTGCCGTCTCCTGTTTTGAGATTCAACTGACAGTTTACCATGTCAACGTATACCAACTGACTCTGTACTCAGACTTTGATACGGTGCACTCCTGCGCCAGGATTTCAGGCGTAGCACGTCGTGGTCTCGGGTGCCTGGATCTCGAAGTGCGTAATCTCGGCGACAGCGGGAGTTGCTGCGTAGACACAGCACAGCGGAAACTGCAGCGGAAAAGCGTTCGAGCGCTCGTGTCAAGAGTTCTTAGATCTGCCTCAGCCTTCGTTTAACCGCATTATCATGTTTAAAAGATATTGTAGCCAGAACTTAGTGTTGTAACTACATTAACTAATTGTACACGAAAAAGCCGCTTTCAAATCTGACGTAGTAAGTAACGTTTCGTTGGTCTGCATTCGGCAAGCATCGGTTGTCCTTTCTTTTTCCAGTTTCTCTCTCTCTCCTCTTTTTTTTTTTTAAGGTGCGGGCTGATGGGGCTGCACGGAATTTTAATCATTGCCCTGTGGCAGTTTGCGTGATTTTGTGTCTTCAACATGTTTACTTGATGAAACGAACATTTGGTGGACGAGAAACTACAATGCCCTATATAAAAAGAAATTAACAGAATCACTAACCGTTAATGAAATACGTATGTCCTATATATTCTCATTTAATTATATGGGTTAATATGGAAATGTACCGTATGTTATGCAGCATCCCATAGGATCCATATGATTATAGATATGGGGCACAAGGCCTTTTAAGAGGGAATTAACTAGTAGCAGGCGGCATACGTGAATATTTTGGGAAGGTTACACAACTACCTTGGTTGTCCATAAGAAAAGTAGAAAATTACCTATCAAGAAAGGGGTCAGGCAAGGAGACACAATCTCTCCAATGCTATTCGCTACATGCTTAGACGAAGTATTCAAGCTATTAGACTGGGAACGCTTAGGAGTGAGGATTAACGGCGAACATCTCATCAACCTTCGGTTAGCAGATGGGATTGTCATAGTCAGCATTACTGGAGAGGAATTGCAACAAATGTCTGAGAACCTTAACTGAGAAAGCGCAGGAGTGGGGTTGAAGAGTAATATGCAGAAGACAAAGGTAATGTTCAATAGCCTGGCACGAAAACAAGAATTTATGATCGCCAGTCAGCCTTTAGAGTCTGTACAGGAGTACGTTTATTTAGTTCAATCACTCATAGGGGACCAGGACCATACGAAAGAAATTTATATAAAAACAAAAATGTGTTCGAGTGCACATGGCAGGTATTGAATCTAGCACCAGTTTCAAGGTATCCGTGCCCGAAAAGTGTCACTAAATACATTGGTGGCCAACATTTACTTTTGTTTGGCCACACACGATGAAACCATTTTGATTTAAAATAAAGGTAAGGCATTGGGCGCCAATGTATGTACCACGCATACTGTGCGGACGGATTTCGGGTAGACGGCTTAACCTCAAACTGATCCTAGTTGCGCAATTACAAGACACTCAAGTATTTCATTAGCATTTTAATTATGCATGTCAATTGCGCTAAAAATTGGAACACGCTATTCGACTAAAGTTGGCTCCTTTTGATTTGTCGAACAGGTAATGCCCCTATCTTCAAGGAACCATGCAGGAGTGACAGAATCCCTGTATCGGCGAGACGCAATATCTAAGACATCAATATAGTCAAATTAAGAGGGAGGGGCTAAATACAGTTGTCGCGCGCCTAAAGAGATTGAAAAACTTACTAGGCATGTCCACAGATGCATCATCGTAGCACTGAATGCACTGCACGTAATTCCATTCGTGGGTGACCAGCAAAGAAAAAGAAGCAGTATATGAAAAAGAAAAAGAAAATTTATTCTGGGAAGTTTTCGGTTGGCTCACATCATGTAACCCACCAGCATTCACCTCCTATGGTACGCGAAAAAAAATAAAAAAAATAAAAGGAAATGATCGACAAAGCCTGCGGTAGTCGTGCTTTTTTCTCAGAGCAGAATGCTCAGGGCAAAATGCCTACTGCATGAAGAAAAAAAATAAACAAACAAATACAAGCGGCATTCGATCGCCACATGGGAAAAAATATGAAGAGAGTGAATTAGGGACGTACTGTAGAGAGCAAGCGACATAAACAGATAATGAAGAGTTCGCGAACAGAGTGGCGCCTCAGGCACCACACACTATATAGCACAGGATCTAAACTCCCCGATTAGATTTGCCAGCCATCTCCCCTTTATTTGGAATTATCATTGGTCCTACTTAGCGCGTAGTTGGGCGATAGCGAATAAATCGCGCAGATACACAGAAGACGCGCCGCACTACTTACTACATTGGGAACCGCAAACGGGGCTCACAAGGCGGACGCGAGCGGCAGCGATGGTGGCGACTCCCGCGGCCATCATTTCCCATTCAGCCGGCGTGCTCCCGAGGTCGTAAACACTCAATTTACGAGGCTGCCCTTAAGAGGGCGCCATAAAGCGGGCCCTCTTCTCGATTGCCGCCACTCTCGCGATGGAAGTGGTGCGGAGGGGGGGGGGGGGGTCTACCGGTTGGCGAGTGCGATGTTCCGGACGAGTCCGAGACCCAGGGATGCGCCTCGTGCGAGTCGTAGACGAACTGGAGGACGACGCGCTATCGCGCTGGTGCCGCACGGAGCGGCTGACGCCTGCTCTGCCGTGCCCGACGCGTGCGGCAAGTTTGCGACAGGGTTACGCCGTCTCTCGAGAACGCTGTTGTTGCAACACAGTGTCTGTCTAAATCTGAGCCAGTTGATACGCAGACGTGGTGTAAGCTGCTAGCTGGAAAGTGAAGCCGAAAACAACACGATCGGAAACGTAGAAAGAAAGGACCACTGACTATCGTCTGATGTGTTTTGTTATATGCAAATTCTCGCTGACAGCTTGCCGTGCCTCTGGAGCTGCTCTGGCACAATAAAATAAATCAATAACTAAATAATAATGATGATAATATGTGGCCTTTAATGGCTTAAGGGTCACGTCTGGCCCAAGAGCGCCATGCAAGTCATCATGAGTTTTCAACGGAACAATGAATTTTATTGGTAGATGTAACGCGGTTGTATAGGGGCCTAAAATGTAGAGTGCGTAAAATGTATATGTGATAAAATTAGGTAAATAAATAAATAAATAAATAAATAAATAAATAAATAAATAAATAAATAAATAAATAAATAAATAAATAAATAAATAAATACAATCACGCAGAAATTGCAGTTCCTCGATTGGTAAAATTGCGCTACATTGACCGGAATGCGCAGTTAAAGTTACAAATAGCCACTATAGCCGTAATTATAGGCCCTGCTGTACCAGTAAATCATTTGTATGTTTGGTTGCTTTCATTGTGCATGCTTCATGTGGCGCTTCACTTATTCCATGACTGGCCGAAGGAATGAGAACTATTTCAGAGGGTAAAGAAGGGTCTTTATTTGGATCAAAAATATTCAAGGGGAGGCAGGGACCATAATATTCCAACTGGACCTGCAAAGCCAGGAGGAGAAGGACATTCATGAACATTCAGAACTACAGCATCTAGCAGCATATCTATATATTTCACCCAATTCCTCTATTTCTATATTTACACAACGATACTTAGTATTTAATAGTGTTTTTTAACACCAGAGCCCCTTTTAAAAAATGAAACAATAAGTTTATCAGAAAATGCTACTAACTGTGCGAGTTTTTGACGTTGTAAGGTATAGCGTTCCAGATAGAAGCGCCAGAAAACTTTAGAAACCTCCTCCCATATATTATATATCGCAAGCAACAGGTAAATTGCAACAATTACTGCTTGCAGCTTCAGTATTCCTAGCCGGAAACGTAAGATATACTCGAAGGGAGGGAATTGTTATGCTGTTTATACATTGAGCAACCATTAATTTATAAAACGGGCCGAACGGTAAACGTTTAGCTGAATGAAAGAGAGGTTTGCTGCTACCTGGAACATTTGAAGGCGTGATAATTCGAATTCCTCGTTTTTTTTTAAATCGGCGTACCATGCAGCTCTAAATATATTGTGCATGTGTTGCCCCATAAATCTATACAACTACTAAGGTGACTGTGCAGAAATGCGAAACAAAGCGTATGGGTATCGAAATGTTCACAAGCCTGTAGAAGTGTGAGACATCCAAATGCCAACTTCGATGACAGGTTGTTAATGGGAGTTTGCCAGTTAACATCGGAGTCAAACGAAATACCTCAGTTCTTATAAGATGAAACACGCTGCAATAGCGAATTCTCTAGATACAAGCACGCGCTGTCGTAGTTTATCTCTCAACTAACTTAAAAAACACCTTATGTTGTATTATCAATATTGATTGTTAATAAATTTGTTGAATGTAAATTCCAGCTTGACTCTCTAGTTCCTCGTTGGCCATTTCTTGAAATTGTCTGATGTTGTCTCAGAAAAACACAAAACTCACTCAACAATCAGCGGCATGTCGTCCGCGTATATCAATGCTTTTGAGTGTTATCGTCTGCCCAAGCCAAATGCTTTATGTATGCGACGTGTTACGCGATCATCCTTTAAGAAGGATACTGCCTACTACACCGTAGCAAATAGAAATATGAATTAAGGTTTACTTGCAGTTCCTCGAGGAGGGTGAGCATTGAATCAGTTGATCGAAGTCATGCGGTTATTGACCCGTTAACAATAACAGCACACTACTGTTGGGGATACTAGCCATACATTTACGACGAGTTTGAGAATAGTGTACACAATACGGAACATCACGGCGACGGCTGAAATGCGCCTGGAGTGTCCATATAATTGCTATCGCAATAAAAGGTTTGCGTAGGTAATAATATAACTGTTCAAATCACCCTCCGATGAGAACGTCCCGCGCAGGCAGGTTACATTGCAGAAACTCTGTGCCCTTACGCACACGTCATCCAAAACCGGCGGATTGCGGCAAGAAGAAGCAGTACTCCTGGTTAGGAAATATGTTGCCATGGCAGCTGACACTAGGATTCGCCAGTCTAGTAACCGTCTACCATCACCTCCCAATTAACTCACACAACTTCAGCCTTCTGAAGCGTTTCAAGCATATTCAAAATGTCATGGTAAGTGCGTTCGAGGCGGTAACTGTTTCCAATTGATTGATATCTACAGGTGAAAGCCTTTCGTAGAGTAAAACCTCCAATGGGAGACAGACCAGCAAACTGCGAAACGAGTGACCTATATACTTACTTCATCGTCCTATAGTACCTGACGTCTGTTACCCTCCACATTCCCCTTATAGCATTAGTGATGTCCAAAAACGAATTACAGGTCGGCTACTAAATTGCATGCCAGAAAAACTAGTCGTAACTAGCTCGCAGCAGTCAATACGATTATAATTATACAGTGACGGCGTGCAGGGTCGTGCACAAAGAAACACTCAGTGAAGTGACACTGCAAGCGAACTATGGGTGAAACGTTCACTTACTCTCTACTTGCAAGTGACTACATGTAGTTTTCTCCTGCTATTCTGTCACCTGCACGTCATTATTTCTCAATGTTCTTTGCACCTATACCCCCAACCTCCTCCGCTAACCACCGTGCGGGTGCCCACAGCCAAAACTATATATACAGTTACTGTGCGGTCCTGCAGCAGTTTCCTTTCTTTCTTCCTCTTTCCTTTATAAGATGTGAATAAACTACTGCTGTTAGTATACTACGATCACATTGCCTGACAGCCTGACTATCATGTGAAAACAATTCTACGTCCTCTCTGCTCACGTGTGTAATACATTCTTTAGCGACTAGGGACACTTTGGAAGCATCTCTTCCCGAGGCCGAGAGAGAAAGGCGGCAGTGTATTTCTTTCGCTATTCTGGGCTCGGAAGCAAGAAATATATATCAAAGACCTAGCGAAGGATAGCAATAACCGCAGATGGTTCTCGCGATCTATTCGGCATCTCTAGGTGGGCTTTCTCCGAGTTCCGTTGCCGGCCGAACCGATCAGCGAAACGATCAAGTCTCGGAGTCGGTTGCTCGATGACGTTTGTTTGCTTTTCTCTTCTTCGCCCGGCGCCCTGGCTGCTTACTTTGGCCAGTGGTGATGCGGGGTGGAAGTTTTAAATTCACCAGGTGCGTCTACTTGGCACGTTTATGGCGAACGGTTTTTATGGTCGCTCTCTTCGGTAAGCTGTGACTCGAGGGTGGGGAGCTGTCGGACCATACTGGCTCTTTCGGTTGTGCGTTTTTTTCTTTTGTCATTTCGTTCCCGCGAAAGAGCTGCAGTGTTCGCACGCCATTGCATTCGCAGCTTCCTTTGGGGAACTGCTGGCTTTGGGCGACTGTGTGCGTTTTTCATTTATGCGGCTCGCTGATCGCAATCACCACTTGCGAAGTTTCGGAGACACTTACCCTGTCCATGGTAGTAAGGAGGGGAGGCAGTCTGACCTGAGAAAGGCGAAGCCGCGTGCGCCACTGTATAGAAAGCACTGATGGTGACGTCTCTGCTTGAAGATGAAAAAAATCAAAGAAAGGCTCAGCGATTTCAGCTGTCCCAAAGTGCGAAGAGAGAAAGGAAAGTTAAGTGGCCACAGCCGCAAATTGATGGAATATATTTTCTTAATGGCCTGCTTGCACTATTGACGGAATCAAGAGTGAGCGGTTCTTTATTTGTTTCAATAGCATGTCCGTCTGACGAAGCAGAAAAACACACCCGAATTACGCGGTGAACAACGCGTGACCGTTAAAAAAATAAAAAGAAGAGGAAGCGGTGATTGCCAAGGCACCAAATGCTTTCCTTAGCACCATTCATGCTGCTCACTCTCCCACCAGATCAAAGGAGAATAAGTTAACATGAAACATTCAAATGAATATGAAAAAAATCAAAGCCCCTTTCTTAAAGAAAGATGGTTGAACGCGAAGCTTTCGCCCATGCAAACTGAATCAAAGTCCACAGCCAACGACCACGCAACCAACCCAAGAAATGCCGAGCGACCCGATGCGATTCATATGTGACTTGATTGCTTGTTTAGGACTGTATTTTTTTTAACATTGAAGTTGAATGAAGACACATTTCGTTAAGTTGCATAGCCCTTATTTTAGATCATGTAGCCGTTGATTACATGCACACACTCACACTTTCACGGACTGCATGCCGTTGCCGATACACGGAATCGGCCTTACGGGCACTATCGCGCTCGCGCTTACGTTCGCGGACGGCAGCTTCTTCTTTTGCCGTGCGCTGCATCCGCGGCCAACCCATATAGTGACAGCGGGGAATGCATTGCGTGACGCGCGTAATGCAATGCATATATGTACAGTTCGTCTGGGTAGCGTGGCGTTTCAGTTCCCATTGTTCTTATCGGTACAACTGCGAATGTTAACTGTATATAGTGTTCTACGATTGTGTGCGCCTATGCGCAGGTTGTTCTAGTGTGTACGCAGATGCGCAATTAGTTCCGTTGTGTAAGTTGGCTTTCCTGCAGTGCATTTTCGGCGCTTACTGACGAATCAGTAAGACATAGAAAGCTTCACTTTAAAAAGTAGGTTCAAAAGACAAGTTCTCTAGTCGATGCGTTGGCTACAGGCTGAGGTATCCCTCGTTTCCTGTCTTTCTGTTAAGCCTTGTTCGGTCTAAAGAGATTTCCTAGGTATTTATCTCTTACAGTGTATTGTAGGTTAGACGGGTCGTATTCATTTTTGCAATAAGTATTTGAACGTATGCAGCGTGAAGTTCGTGTGTTTCCCTTGCCGGAACTGCCGCTGGCGGGCTAGCATAAACGCTGAGCGAGTAGGAATAAACTTTTGTTGCAACTGTTTCAAATTTCACCCCCTTGAACGCCAACAATGACGCGCATATACGGAGGCGAAACGAGCAGCAGCACAGCCAAGCGCCTCAATCGCAAGCCTTTTCTTTTTTCAATGTGCCATGCATACACTGTATGTCATCGCTGAGCAGATGCTCTACCGTAAAAGATTTCATTTAACATACCCGAATGTACACATGCGTGTGGGCTGCACGTCAGAGATCCCGAGAGAGCCAGACGACGTCTTCCACAGCAATGCTGCCATGTCCAACCGAAGCTTCTGCGATACACATTGCAGGTATACTTCGGTTTACTTACGCAAACAGCCCCGGAAGTACGGTTGCTTTTACCGTAAGTGCCAGCCGCTTTTCAATGGCGCAGACACCAAAAGCCTAACGCACTCGCGCGTGACGCTGCACCATGTCTTTCGGTAGTCATCGACCTCACGGAGGTGGAGTTTGCGAAGTACATTGCAACGCTGCTGACAGCACCGTTTGCTTGCGTAGCGTACGTCGCTCGTCCCGTCGGCGAGCAGCTAGCGCGACTTCGCCTTATCGTGTGGCAGAAAAGCCCACTATAGCTGCAGCCTCAGGAACTGTGTACATGGTCGCGCAGTGCGCCCAGGCATCTTCTCCGGCTCTCTTCGAAAGATCTGCGTCGTCGAGACGTCCTTATCTAGTATCTCGAGTTGTATGTTTCCGGAGCGTTCGTTATACACACGAAGCAATCACTACGCAGGAGGCATTGGCCGACAGCGCTGTGCCGCGTATCCCAGTGGCTAGCTGAAGGCGCACGTATACATGCTGTATACCGACTCTCGAGCATGGTCTTGGCCACTGGTATTGACTCCTTCCCGCCTCACTATTTGTGTTTGCTCCGCCACGCACATAACCTGTCCGTCAAAAAGCGATCGCCGGCAGTCCGCCTACGCGCACGGCTAAAAACACGCGCACAAATGCACGTTTCAGGAAACGAGGACAGATTGTTTTGACGCTGCCCGGGGTCGAGACTTCAGAAGACGCCGCCGTGGGCTTCTGATGCGCGTGTCGTGTATACTATATATATACACAAACACACAGCGCGGCCCCCTGCTCAGTTTCTCGCCCGGGACGTGGTTCGTATGGGCCCCGCTTAGCGTCGAAGACGCGGCCCACCAACGAGGGTGCACGCGCCGAGATGCAAACAGTTTGGAATTTATGGAAGCCCGCGCATAAATGTTTTGCCGTCCCGGCGCCTGATTTACGGCGGGTCCGCTGCCGACGAAAGGGGCCAGCTCGCAATCGTACTTCCCTTCCCCGATCGCTCACCCCCTTCCCACCTCTTCCTCACTCCCTCCTCCTATATGCACCCCACGACTAAACTCCCTGGATGCATTGCCCTTTTACTCTCGGATGCTCTTCTTCTTTGCGTTGTTCCTTTTCCTTCTTTTGTATAGCCTTCTATTTTCTACGTATTGAGAGGGGGGGGGGGGAGGTTGCTTTAAGGAGAGTGGCTTTTAGACCAACGGAAGGAGATTGCTCGATATTGCTCGTATGAGGCAGCTCAATTCACAAAAATGATGTTATAAGTAGTAAATAAACGAAGAATGACAGCTCCATGTATACCCCGTACATTCCGGAGATTGACGCAATAAGTGTTCTTGCGAGGGGTAGTTCTAACGATAACTGGAAAGGTTGCCCAGCGACAGGCTTGGCATGGTAATATCCAGGTACAATGGATGGTGAGAGTTGAAGGAGAGCGAATAAAAGAAAAAGTTAGCCATCACATACACACATGCAAACACACATGCATGCGAAATGCTCTAACACATAAATTATTACGAGTCTCATTCAGGCCTGTACAACGCAGACAGAGAGGAGAAGGTTAACCAGAGTAACGGTCCGGTTGGCTGCTCTGCACTAAGGGAAAGGGTAGAAAAGATTAGGAGAAAAGAAAAACGAGCCATGAAGATAGTCTGTCGCAGCACGAGGAAGGTAATTGACAACTACTACACTCTTTCATGCAGACCCGATGCTTAAAAAAAAAAAAAAAAAAAAACACGCAACTAAAACATGCAGGTTCAACGCAATGTTCTTGCTTGCGCCTGAGGAAGGGGGGGGGGGGGGGGCAGCTGAGGTGAGGGCTTCTGCGCGGCTTTCGCAGCCTCCCCGCCATTCTAAGAGATCGGCCAAGATCACCCACCGCTATCGCGTACACAGTGACGAATTTGTCTGCTTGGGTACATATCCACTGACACGTATCCACTGACCCAAGTTGACAACTAGGCCAGACAGCAGTAAGCAGCAAGTTGTCTATTCGGGCACATACACACAGTGGCCCGAGTTGTTGATGTAGTAAATTTACAAACCTGTTCGGCGAGGAAGAGACGACGAACGCCAAACCCCGAGGACGATGCAACGAAAGCTTCGCTTTTAAAAAGCAAATGACACTATAGTGCTTTCAAGTCAACACAGGCTAATGTCGGCTGTGGTGGTAGCCGTATAGTAGTAGAATTTATAGAAAAACAGCAAGGTCGACCAGAGCTTGTGATCTCTAACCTGCTATTCTGCACTGGGGAAAACGAAAAAGGGAACAGAAGAGGGGATAGAGGATGATGACGAAAATGTTGGTGCGATGTTGATAGTCGTCAACCCAGCAACATATTTAAAGCCACGAAGGCATCGGCTGTACACCGGAATAATGCTATAGAAGCGACTTAGTTGCGCGCACGGCGGAGGCCGAACACCGTCAGTGTGTCACGGTCCAAGAACGTACCGCTGATAAAGACGCATGTATATAGCAACGCATGTTTAAATCGCTCCTTACGCGAGTCCTCGATGTTTGGACCCGTATGCCTGTGTGTTTCTGTACGGGAAGGGTACGCTGATTCTCCAAGCGAGGTCGTAAATAACGCATTCTTATTAACGTTAGTTTTTCTACACCGGATTCGTTCAGTTAGGTCGTCGCACACTGTCTGTGGCGACTTTGAGATACACGAGAAGCTTACATTTTCCAATAGCCACTAAGGAAGCGAAGGAGCAATCTCAGTCGTAGCAACGCAAAAAAAAAAAAAAAAAAAAAAAAAAAGGGAAGTATTCGACAGCGTTGACGAAAACGATCCCTACGTAGCCTTTGTCGTAACTTCAGCCTTGTTGATGTGTTTTCGCAATAACACGGCTGTCGAAATGGAATGCATATTTTAAACGATGTACAGCGCTTACAAAAAAAAAAAAAGCAGAATGTGTTCTCGCGAAATTTTCATGAAAAAATATGTAAAGAAAGAGATTGGAATAACAAGTGCCCAATGAGCATATCGTTTTTTTTTTTTGCGTACATTCGGCCAAACATGGTTACATCAAAGCTTGTGGCCCACTTGTTGTCTTACCTTTTTCGGCTCTTATAAACAGTTGCAAGTAGCCTTATGTTCAATTTTGTTCCTCGAGTTTGTCCTTAAAGAAGCGGCCCTAAGTTATTTACCAGCAAAGTTTATGCCTATAGGCGATAGGTTTTGTTTATCCCGAGGGTGAGACTGTCCATGCACTGTACTTATTTTACGATGACGTCACTCTGCTTGTTGATCGAGAGTTTCCAAAGTGAGACTAGTATAGAAAGCCCAACGGTGGGAAATATTTGTGCAGCCTTGTTTCTTGTGTCGCCGCTGATATATATGCCTGCCGTCTATGCCATGGCTGACGTAGACCACCCGCACGTGTTCTGCGGCAGTTCCTGAACGTGAAGTTTGCCACATGCCGGTGTGATAAACGACGTGTGGCGCTACGTGGTGCTGATCGACCGCGCTTCCCACGTCGAACGTCAGGGCGCAAAGTTACCCTTCGTCCGATATTCCGCGAAGTCGACAAAGTTTACACGCAAGCGGTGGGGGAGTGGCGAGAGGCGAGTGAGCTTTTGACACGAAACATTTGCGAAATATTCAAGAAAAAAAAAAAGAGCTCCTACTGCGGTTAATGCTTATGCGCTTATTTGCTCAGTTATTATTGTACAGTATGTTTTCTAGAGGTGGGCGAATATCAACTTTTTCGAATACGAATCGAATACGAATAGTGAGCATCGAATATCAAATCAAATAGTGAATCCAATATTGAATCGAATGGCGAATCGAATAGCGAATCGAATATCGAATCGAATATCGAATAGTCAAAGGCACACGCATATATTTACAGCAGGAATAGTTATTTCCGTATCATTAAATACCACACTTGTACTAACAGGTAGGAAAAGACAGCTAAATATCAGGGACAGTTGCGATCAGTTTCGAACACAAGATTACTAATTCACCATTTTTCAACCAGCCTCTCAACATTTTTTAGAGGCTGGTCGCTAACAAACTTTTGAGGAATGAATGGCTGCTCTGTGACTGGCTTTCCAAAAACGCTAATAAACGGTTGCCGAAAAAAATGTAATAGAAGGATAAGTTGGGAAAACGAAAGGAAAAGGTGGCTGAAGGCCTTGTGGGCGGTAGACGCATGCAATAGGGCCCGTTGCAAGAAATACATAATAATAATAATAATAATAATAATAATAATAATAATAATAATAATAATAATAATAATAATAATAATAATAATAATAATAATAATAATAATAATTGCTGCATAAAGGATGTGTCTTTTCTTTTAATGGTTTCCCGCTTTTATCGGGAGGGAGAGGGGTGGGGAGCGGGGTAGAGGTGCTTTGTTCGGTTAGTCGTGCTTTAGCACGATCCTTAATGCAAATTTTACGTATAAGTTTTTCTTCGAACAATTATTGGTGGGCCAACAGCAGAAGCTAGTGCAGGACCTTTAATTAAGCATGCTCATGCAACAACATACCAGCCATGGTGGCTCAGAGGCCACAGCGTTCTACTACCACGTGACCTGTATCGGGTTATTAAACACCATAATTTAATTTTATTTCATGCAGAATATGCAACAACATTTAAGATACAACCCACATATATGTACGCATACAATACATATATCAATATGCCATATCTACTTGTTTTTGCAATATTGGTGCGAACAGTTAGGAGCAGTATAGTGACCAATTGTTGCGCAAGTTATAAATGCTGAATATGACGATATCGACTCCTGTACTTCCTTGCGCGTAATGAAATGAAGCTTTTAGGCCTTCCGCGTGTGCCAGTGCAGCTGCACAAGTAACGTACTGCGCGAAACACAGGCATATAAAAGACGGAAAGAAAGATAGGACAGAGACATTAAAGGGACACTAAAGAGAAACCGGAAGTTGAGCTTAAATGGTAGATTATCCTTTCACGATCACAGCCATACCATTCTTACTGTAAACAGATGTTTAATAGGCGAGAAAATAGCGAAAAAGTGAAGGATAGGTGCTGACGCCCTTCGAATTTCCCGCACTACACGTTCTGACGTCGGAGATTACAAATGCAGGCCGGTCGCGATTGGTCGAGAGCGATTTATCGCTGTTAATAAAATGCAAAATGAAATACACCTTAAACGTACATAAACAGCATTTGCCAACTTTTTAAACCGTTTCAAGCGAGGAAGTACAAGTTTAGCACAAAATTAAATAAATAAGAAAAAATGACATGGCAATACATCCGGTCGTGATAGTTACGTAGTTTCGTTTTTGGTCAATGCATCGTCGTGCGCGCCTGTTGCGCTCTACGGTGTTTGGTTGCGTGTTGCGTGGCTCAAAAAACATTGACTTCGCAGGAAACAGCCAGAAAATGCCTCGTGTGTGTAGTGTTGAGGGCTGTATAAATGGCCCAATGCGCTTGCTCAGGGGCAGCGGCAGTGTTGACTCGATTGTGTCCTTTCATGTGGTGTCGCGCGGTGAGCCCCGGCTCCCCGGCGTTCGCAATGGCTCAGTGCTCTGCCGATGATAAAACGGCCAAAGAGCCAGAGAAACCGATGGTGTGCTCTCTGCATTTCTCGCCCTCGGATTATGTGTATAATCCTGCCCTCGGAAAGTATCTTGGCGTGCCCCAGAGGCCAGTCCTGTCTCGAGCAGCTGTTCCCTCAATGCGGCCTTCATTAAACCCCCTTCCGGTGCCCCTGCAGCAGCAAACTGGCGGCTCGGTGAGTGCTGAATGTCATTAAATAAAGCCACGAAATAACCATACCGAGTACGTGCGCAACTTTCTACGCTTGTTCTGTCGGGAACATCGTCGCCTGGCGGACCGGACGCTAAGCCTTCCGTCGACGAAAACGAAGCTCTCCGCCGGCGCGGCCGGCGGCTCACCGCCATCGCACGCGGAAACACCTATCCGTTCGAGCACGGAGGATCATTTCGCGCTCCGTTTCACTGAATATCGCTGAAATGCAGTCTTGCTTCCCTGGCGAGCTCTTCGTCGCAAAGTTCAGCTGCAGCAACGGTATCCATCGCGGCGAACGCAAACGCAGCGACCATGCATGCAGCCATGATGCATCCAGTGCTTCGGCCGTTTACGCAAGCGGTGACGTATCATGGCGCATTCTGATTCGCCGAGAGCAATGAAATCTGTGACGACACCGCTTCAGCGCCAAATCTGGGGCGAGAGAAATTCAGGAAGAGATATTTGGTCTTTGTTTACAAATTTCTCCGCTAATAACTCATATTTTTGCACCCAACAAAAACTGCATGCATTCCTGAAGGTCCCTCTTTTATTCCAGCTGAACTTCCTTTTTCTCTTTAATGTCCCTTTAACATAGGTCAAGATAGGACACTGTGCTCTGTCCTATGTTTCTTTCCGCCCTTGATCTCGTACTCTGCGTCGCACGTTACTTATTCAGTATGAACTATAACTATAATCTGCAACAGAGTGCTTTTTTAGAGCAGCTTGGTTTCTTCACTATGGTGACGCAGTGTGTGTTTGGCACTTTCCTCTGGCGCTGTCCATCGGAGCTTCCACCTGAGCTGACGTTAAGCACTCCTCGAGGTATCCTATGCAAGCTCGCATCCACACTGCATTCCGCGCGGACATGAATCGCAGGGTGCAGAAATGTTTACTGCGGCGCATACGCACGCCTCCTCTCGTCCTTGAGCTTCGAGGGCCCGCTTAACCAGCCTGCCGACGTACGTCCCGCACAGACCATTTAGGTGCGTTATGCGCCGACCGTGGTTTACGCGGCTGATCACGTACTCGGGCGCTTCTCCTCGGCCCGGCGTGCCGGAGGACTCAACGCAACGATGCTAACAATGCCAGCTGTGGTCTCAGGCACGAGAACATATATACACGAATGATGCGTGATCGTCCGAGATTTTTTTTTTTCCTTTCTGCTTTCCTCGCCGAGGTGAGAAGTTTTCTCAGAAACCATGTCGGCAGAGGAAGTTCCGTGGATCGTGTTTCGCGGTTCTGCAGCTGTTTATGTCTGGTATGTATACGTACGCTGTGATTTTCGCGGTTTGCCGTGAGGAGCACGTGTTTGGCTCGGGAGGGGGGGGGGGGGGGAGGCTGCAGCCCGGCGTAAACAGCCGTTGTGGAGTGGAGCCTTTCTTGGGTGCGCTCGCGACCACAGTTGTTTTCGGTGGTCGAAGACAAAGGCACGTGAATTGGTAAGAACGGTATAATATACGCCACAAATGGACGCCTTTCTTTCGCGATCGGGGATGTTCAGGGAGATACGAACATATTCGACAAGTGAGATAGAAAAAGGTAGGGGTGTTAACCAGGGCCTACATTTACGAAAAAATACAATTGCGCAAGAATTTTGCTTCAGAGAACATTTCAGCCAATCCTCATGGCGGACATATTACTATAGCCAAGACATGACCAGCCAGTGGCATAGAGCACTTGCGCACGAAATGCGTTGCCAATTCGGCCCCAGGTTATTTCTGATCCGCTACCCTGCACAACGGGAAGGAGTAAGCGCAAAGAAACAAAAAGCAAAAAAAGTAAAGGAATAAGAGCTGCTGCGATACGATGATAGCAGATGACCTATATTTGTCGCAGAGCCCAGTCATATTGAAAAAGCGCAGCAGGGCTCTTGTGGATTTTTATGCCGATGAGGGTCGAATATAAATTGTCCCAATATCTTCTGCGAGCGCTCAAACGCATACATTGAGATAGTAAATGGCGGTTCACGCGAATGCCAGAACGTAAGGGTGTAATAAGCCAGGCTAATTCAATCATATGTTTGTACGGCGCCGCAGTCGCTCATGTGACTATGGTTCGTTCTCCACACGGAGGCCTCATGCCCCTTGCCTCGGGCTAGGCGCCTTGCGTGAGCACTTTTTGCATGTACGAAAAAGAGCTCGTTCGTTGACATCAGTGCCCCGCTGCACCTTGCAGTTGCACGGAAGCTGTGTGCGGTCTTCGCGTGCCATCCCTTTACAGCGTTTGTGCTGGAGGACATGCGTGAAAGTCACCGCGATACCGCATTCCAAATGCCTTGTATTGGTTCGGAGGAGGACGTCTTGGCGCTGAACTTCTTCAGGCCAGGTAGTGAGGCGTCGAGACATATTGAGCCAGTATGGTGAGGCACATGTAGAGACACACTGAGGCACAGTGAGGCACACTGGAGCCCACAGTCGTGGGCTCCAGTGGCTGTTGTTGTTTAATAACGATGATAAAATGAGATATTTGGCTACTAAAATGCCGCCCAGCGTCGTCGACAGTCCCTACTTTTGTCATGAGACCTAATAAAACAAAACAAAAAATAATTGCCAGAAACCTAGATTTTTTTATTGCCTTTAGGTACTGCGCCATGAAAAGCGAGACCTGTGGATAATTATCAAAACTAGTGTAGTTTACCGGCGACGACAATGCCTATTTGGGAGATAGATAGATAGATAGATAGATAGATAGATAGATAGATAGATAGATAGATAGATAGATAGATAGATAAAATTTATTAGAAAAATAATCAGAGTTTTGTGTTGCCCCGCAGGGGCATCGCTAATGGTCGGGGCCCCTAGTCCACAGCTCCGCTGGCTCTTGCCATCTTCTCTGCTCTCTCGATCAGCTTGAGCTGGTCGTCGAGGGCCGAGCTAGACAGCAGTGCCTCTCACTGTTCCCTCGTGATGTTCGTGTCATGGTGTGCTATGTATTTTAGCGTGTACTCCCACGTAATGTGGTATAGCGTTGGTGTGGCCCCGCACCATGGGCATGCGTCCCTGTAGACTGTGGGGTGTATGCGATGTAATATGTGTAGGTTCGTGTAAGTGCCTGTCTGGAGCCTACACAGGGCAGCGGCATCGTCCGTCTTTAGTTTTAGATGGGGTGGTGGATATCGCAAGCGACTCCCTCTGTGGTAGTTAAGGATAGCTGAATGCTCGCGGTCAACTGGATCAGGGTCATCTGCAGTCGGCATGATCAGTGCTCGGTTATGTACGAACTACGAAGCCTCGAGCTGCTCTGTCTGCGTGCAGGTTACCCGTGATGCCAGCTTGGCCCGGTATCCAGACGATGGTTTTGTAAAGGCGTTCGTATCCTTCGCCACAGTTTGAGTGGTGATGTCTTCAGTGTCCTCCTTGGGTATTTGGGCTAGGACTTGTGCAGAAGGTCTTGCGATTCTTCCCTGTAGGAAGTTGCGGCAGGCCCGTTGGGAATCCGTGAGGATCGTCTGTGGTTTGTTTGCGTGTTGGCATTCGCGGTTGGCTAACGCGATGGCCAGCTCTTCGGTTTCCGTGATCGTGCAGGGGCGGGTCGATGCACCGGAGGTAACGTGGCCTCGGCGGTCGCAGACCACGGCCACTGCGCCCTTATTCTTAGTCCCGTACATGGCGGCGTCCGTAAAACGGGCTGTGGTATGGAACCTGAATGTTTCCTCTATGTACTGGGCCCTCGCTCTCTTCCCGCTGGAGTGTAGGTTACGGTCCACGTTGCGTGGTATTGGGGCACGATACCTGTCCGGGACGTGACGAGGTATCGTGCAGGTTGCTTGGGTTCGTATTGTTGTGGCTTTGAAGCCCAAGCTTTGTAACACCTGCCAGCCCGTGCCAGTCCGCGCAAGTCTCTGTTGTTGTGAGACGTGAAAGGCTTCTGTGAGTGCGCAGAGGGTGTTGTGTAACCCCAGCGCCAATAATTTCTCAGTCGATGTACTCATCGGCAGACGGAGAGCGGTCTTGAAAGCCATCCTCAAGAGCGTGTTGGCCTGTTTCGTCGCGGATTGTGTGAGATTGTAGTAGGGCCGGCTGTATGTGATTCTGCTCACCACCAGGCTTCTGACCAATCGGAGGGGGTCCCCTTCCTTCCTGCCTCTATTCTTGGATGTTACGCGGGATATGCGTGTTATCGCCTTGACATTGGTTTTGGGGAGTGTAAGGGGAGCCACCGTGCACCAAGGGCACTTGGACATATAGCGAGTGGGGTACGTGGCGTTTAGCATTTTTAGATGGGGGAATACCCCGGTCTGTATTTTGCGCCAATCGGCGGCCTCTTCCCCGCTAAGTTGTGAGTGAGGCGGCGGGTATTTTCTGAGGACTCCGCACTGATGACCAAGGATGTCTTTGACATTTAAATTGATGGGATATTGTGAGGGATAGTGTGAGGGGTTGGGTTTCGAATGGGTAAGATTGCAAACTACGATATAATGGCGTCGCCACTACTTATGTGCATAATCCTGTTCAATTAGAAGTTGAATCCATTTAATTTTGCATGTGGGTGTGCTTGGGAAGCGCACTAGAGCGCCTCCAACCTCCATTCAGCAGGCGTTCACTTAAGACGTCAAGCAAACGCGAAATCGACGTGCTCGCGATAAGCCGTGGATCCTTGGGTATACAAAATGGCGCCTACGCAGTATACTCACTACTATATAGTACTGACATAGCGCGGAACGCCGTACATACGGGCGAACGAGTTGGGCCTGCAGAAATATACTGCACCCGCCTCTGACGTTCACGGCCCTTCCCGCCATGAGCGCGTCGGTTAAAAACAGCGCCGAGAGACAAGACAAAAGCCGGGCACATAACTCGCGCGCTTCCTCTTGGCAGCACGTCGCGCGCGATGGTCGTCGCAGCCGTTGCTGCGACGCGTTGAGAGCCCTCACGGGACGGCCGCGGGCATAAATTAGCCGGGTCGGCGTTGGCGCGCGTTGTCATTCGGAGGACGACCGGGACCGCACGGCCGTCCGGGGTCAATGCAGAGCCCTCTCCGAATCGAGGCCCTCGTCGCCGCGTACACTATTATACTAATACGAGCGACGTCGTGTGTACGGGCCGGCGTGTAACCCGACCGTGCCAGCTTGATCCGGTGGGCGGGATTTGGCTCGGCTTCTAATGAATTGAGCGGGAGCAGGGGGGTTCGTTCCTCTCCGGGGACGGCCAGTGGCGGGTCGTCGCGGCGATATCGCTATGCCCGCGGTCCCGGCACGCCCACCTCCTGCCGTACAATTATACGCCGCTCCGGCTGCTGCCTACCGCACTCTTTCCTGCAGTGCACGCATGGATGCTCGCTGGGAAAGGGGTGGCCTCCCACCGGCTTTCGACGACCAGCGACTGGAGCGTTGTGTACCGTTGTTGCCGTCGTTTAATGTTCATTCTATGACTACCCGCACTTCGTGAAGTAGTAGTGCACTCCACTTCAGTGGCTGTGCTGTGATTGGTGCAGAACCGTGCCTGCACGTCCTGCACGAGCCGTGCACTATATAGCTCGACCGCAACTGCAGCGAGTGCTGTGAACAAGTTCTGCACGCGTATCCTGTGCTGCGTGAGACGAATGACAGCATGCAGATCTACCAACATGTTTGAATGTTCGAAGCCCATAGTGAATTGCAACACCAACGGAAACAGTACAGGGACGCTATAACGTAAAGCTATTCCAAACTGTTCCTATTTCATTTCAGCCACTAACCCTCCAGCATTGGTCAAACATTTTTCGGGTCACGACCACTTCGCCTGTCTGTCACGCAAAACCGCAAGTACTCACCACGTCAAAGTGACGTGTACGTACTAAACATGCACTAATATGCCGAACGAAATTGAATTTTCTTGGAATTTTCTTGGTTCTGAAGTTGGCTGTCCGTCGATCGCTCTGGCACTGGCTACTCGGACCTACTCTGGCGGATAGATTTCTCTGCGTATAATAAACATTTTTGCGTGGCAGCTTAACGTTTTCGAGCCCTTTCGGCACCTATGCGACATCGCTCTGCCAAGTCTTCCTCGCTGAGCATTCGTTTTAGCGGCACTTTTAACCTTCCGTTGCACGCCGCCGCGATTTCAGAACAGCCGACGCAAGCTAAGCAAGAGGAAGTGGACCAATCGCAGACATCGCACCACCCTCCTCATCCGGTTAGCTAAGCTTTCGCTGCGCTAGCTCGAACCTATTGAATTCTTCTTAGCCCCTGCGCATTCCTCGCCCCTTCGCAACCAATCAAATAAACAGAGCTGTAAAGATAGGCATTGCTATTTGCTTTCAAACCGAGCAAACATTGACCTCCTATAAGTGGATCGGGCTGTTCAAAAAACACCGCGAGTCATCAGCCACTGATTTTGTGGGCAGTTACGTTAATCTGAAGTCAGAAGATGGAAAAAAAACAAACAGAATGCAGGCGAATCGAATGGACTTTATAGTTTGAGCCGGTATATGCAGGGTGTTTCTACGACATTAAGCAATATTTAAAAAAAGGACCTTATGAAATAAAAGGACTTTTCCTTGTGAGACATGCCGTCAGTGGTGGTGACCACGGGTTGATTGGTGATACGTGGCAATTCGTTACTAATTAACAAAATAATAATTAATTAACTTTAATACTTTTGGTTTCGGCGGGCTCATCTTAATTGGGAAATTTAAGCCAGCTTTCCGTGCAAGCCATATCAACTTTTGAATCTGGAAAAATGGGATTATCCGCGGAACTGTGGCACGACGAATTTCGGCAATCACAGCGCGCGAACCCGAAACTGGGAGTCCACAGTGAGCGCGAAGCCCCACCCCCTCGAGGCGACGTTCTGCTTACGTCACCCAGCAGCGGGCTGCCAGCGCGCTGTGACAGCGTTAAACACGGAGCCCCGCTACTGTAAAGGCCGTTTGGACAAGTCATCATCATCATCATGATCATCATAATCATCACCATCATCATCATCATCATCATCATCATCATCATCATCATCCCATTTTATGTCCACTGCAGGACGAAGGCCTCTCCCTGCGATCTCCAATTACCCCTGTCTTGCGCTAGCGTATTCCAACTTGCGCCTGCAAATTTCCTAACGAGATCATCCCATCTGGTTTTCTGCCGACCTCGACTGCGCTTCCCTTCTCTTGGTATCCATAAGTAATCTACTGCAAATGCCTTCGTTAACCCACACACTTAGTCTTTGTCTGCAGATGACGTATGAGCTATCCCTTGCTACTACAAAATATGATGTCACATAGGACAGTCGTAGATGAGGGTTCAACCTCAACTATACATATAGTAGTTTATTCAGCGTTGCGACAACGCATTTCCAGATTTAGGGTAGTATTATTCGATGAGAAAATGGCGTGATGATCATACTACGCCGGTGCTGCTCCATAAACACGGAGACGACAACTTCTTCGACGCTGTCTGGCACCTGGTGAATGGACATGAGATACAGCCGATTAATTCGCTCTTCGCAGCCGTCATGGTCACATCAGTGTCGAGCATTCTCAATCATTTGAGGAGCGTATGGACTTTCGAGAATAGGTCTGTCACATTCAACTACAGCGTCCATCGCATAGCGGGGTAGCGCGTCTTGCATGACCTGCCAATGGCAGGTCTGTATAATGTTGTTCGGTGTCCGATGGTTTGCCACCTGGCGCCCGAGAGAGGCTCTCCAAGCGTCGATATAGGAAGTAAATTTGGCTCGCCTGTAGTACTCCTACGCTGATGTAGAAGTATAATTGGCCCCGATATTTCTGTGTACTGACCGTGAACCCGTCGCCCTCCGCAGTTCACTCCGCACTCGGTGGCGTTCCCGTGCTTGTATCGATGGGACAAGGAAAACGCGATACTGATCCTAAGAAGCTCTTGCCCGATAGGAGCGAAGACTTCTGTCGCCTGCCTATGACAATATGTTGGGGAAATTACTTTCTTTGCACGCAAGCGGGTGCGTATCTCTTGCGGCTGAGAAATGAATGCATCACTGTTTGTACTTGTATTCCTCTTTTGCTTGTGAAAATGGGCGAAGAGTTTCATTTCGAGAAAGGGGGGGGGGCACTCTTGGGCCTCTTCTCGAATACGTGCCTGCGCTCTTCTAAGCTCTCCTATCCCATCTCTACCACATGACCGGCTTCTCACACTTCACACACATACAATTTCTTCCACTTTTCACACTCCTAGGGCCAACGCATTAAAATGACTGTGTGACGAGCATGTTCAGCGTAAATACCATTAGGGCACTTATGTTAGCATGTAGGTGTGCTGCACTATTTTGCAGAAAATGTTGTGTGATTTGCGCGGAACATACCACCATAACCAGAGCACTTCGTGAACAGCGAAGTGAATATAGTATATGACATACATATGACAAAAAATATAAGACAGAAGTGAGTAAGTAATCTGTTTGCAAGGGAGAGAGACGGAGGACGGAAACCAGTGAGGTTTACCATGTTCATTACCGGTTGACATCTCTGTACGTGGGAAAGGGGAAATGGGGAAAGATAAGAAGGATGATGGAGAGTCGGTGTGCCAACACCTGTAGATGAATGTGGGACGCCCGGGGCTTGTGAACATTCCCATGCTGAATGTTGTACCGTGGGGCAAGCCCCACAATGCGCACACCACGAGGGGTACAGGGTGGGGTGGAGGAGGTGCAAGATGCGGAGGCAGGGAAATGAGTTAGTTTGGAGTTTACACTCACGTATAGTTGCAAGCGCTTGTATAGCCCAGTTGCTTTCAAGAAAGGAATCAGCGCTACATTAGCCCTTGTGCATACAGAGTTGTTCGGCCAAGGTCGCAGGATCTTTGCTTCCGAGAACGGTCGGTCGTCTAAACGGCTGAGGCTAGCACGCAGAGCATATTGTTGAGTGTTGGATAATGGACAGTGGCACATGATGGCACTATTTGCAAGCGTTCATGAAATCCGCGAAAGAGTGCGCATGTACGCATGCCCACTCAGAGACTGTATGCACAAAAAAGAAAAAAAAATAATTTTACGCCTTGGTTACAATAAAGTGCCGTGATTCATGCTTCATTTATCTATGTATACGGTTCCCTTTTTTTCCCTTTAAGATGCCATAGATAGGTTTTGATCCCGAAGCTATAGGCTTCCGTATGCGCCCATGATCCGTACGATGGCGCTCACGTTAATTACTTTCCAGGCTCCCTGTTTTCTTCCCTCCTCTCGGCCCTCCACTTAGCGTCACGTTGACGAGCAACGCCCACGCAGTTCGCAGAAACCGCATTCTCCGCGGCCTTCGTTACGTCTCCCGCTCCTTCCATGTCGGTGATGGCCGACAAACATGGAGGTGTGTGAGCGCCGCGTCAAACTGTCGACATCGCGCGAGGGCATCCTACACGGCGTAACAGGCGGTACGCCGGTCAGGGCCACATCCTCCCATGTTTGCTCAGGGATGTCGACGCCGCCGCTGCCGCCACGTCCCTCACGTATGGTGCGGACAGCGAAGGCAGTCAGCCAGGCAGACCCGCGGGCAGAGTTCGCGATGCGAAGCTCAACCAAAAGCAAAAAGAGAGAAATTCGCGCTCGTGTCTGTACGTGTGTGCCCAGGCCTCTTCCGCCGCTAGCTGGCCCCGCCGTTGAGTTTGGGCTGGACGTGACTTTGCGGAGTGCGAGCGCGCGCACAACAGACACGCACACACACATGTGAGGAGGAGGACCTCCCGCGTTTATGTATTGAGATGCTGATGAGCGTGTTTATAGAAGAGACGAGCTCCGGCCGCCATGATCCGCACGGCTTCGCTCCCTCTCTATATAGTGGCCGAGGAGGAGGTCGTTGCGCTCGCCAAACGGCTTGCGGGTCGGCTAGGGCCCGCTGGCTTGCTGTCTGTCTTGATGGCAGCTCGATCGCCAGCGTGCGCAGCGCACCACACACGCGCGCGTGAGCGCCGCACGCATGGAAACTGCGCGTGCGCATTCGCGAGCTTCTGGCCGACATGCCATCGTACGACCCCCTCTGAAGAGTTTGCCGAAGACGTCCAGCTTGATTTACGCGGTAACGTCATTAAGCCGTTTACCTAAGGAGGAGGGAGGGCGAGGACGGCATCCCCTTTCTCAGCCCTTGTTGTCTGCATAATCGCAGTCCGTCGTATCAAGCATCGGGAGTCAACTGCCACGGCAACCGTGACTGTTTCTGCTGCTGCTGCTGCTGCTGCATGCGCGTGTATATTTATATACCTCATTTTGCTAGCTCCATTGGGGGTGTTTAGTCGTGGAGATGTACAGCTGGCGAAAAAGGAAACGTGATGATTGCGGCGTGTGGTAACTCACGACATATATCTACACGTCGTTATAGGTAACCTTATGCAATGAGACATGAACACGTAATGAGTTGAAGCGCACGCTGTCGCCGTGGTACATTATGGCGCGACATCAAGCGCGCAATTGAGTCTTTCGACGGTATATGCATCAAGTGCAAACGACACCTTGGAGTGCTTACCAACTGTCTTTGATCCGGCTTAATTTTTGTCCGACCATTCACCATTCATATATGCACGACAGCAGTCAGTCCATTGGCTTCGATGTATGAAGGCACGACTGTTGTGTGTTTTATATGCCCAAGAAGCCACTGTCAGTGTTGGAAATCTTCGTAGCACGTTTTAAACGTGCTTTCTAATACTGTTCGAACTCGTCTGCAAACACAGCTATAAAACAGGCGCAGAAGCGTATTTCTCTATTGCCTCCTATTTACCGAAAGTAACACCTAACTGCGGTCATAGATACACAAGCGTTGACAAGCTTCAGCAGAGTACGCTTTTAACAACTATACATGCGACTGTCGCAGTTACACCCGTTATACTTCATTAAACTAACGTAGTCGGGTGCGCAAACGAGTTGGGAGTGGCGGGGGTATGGTTATCTCCGTCGTAACGTTGTCTTTCAAATTCCCTCTTGCGGACCAGGTCAGTCTTTATAGCAGGCTTTACTACGAAATTTATTTTTTCTTGCACCTTCCATGTAATCTTCTGTAACCTCTTTATCGAAGTGGAAACTTTTCTTATAACGATGTACATTAAACCAGGAATGATCTATCAGCAGGTTAAAGGCGTACCTTCTGTAACGTAATCTTCTGTAACCTCTTTATCGAAGTGGAAACTTTTCTTATAACGATGTACATTAAACCAGGAATGATCTACCAGCAGGTTAACGGCATACACTTCACCGGTTCTTCTTAGCCTTTAGAAGCGACCCTATACGTAACTGCGTACATAAGGCGCCATCGCTTAAGCCTGTTCTAAAGTTGTTGCGCCCTTCGTGCAAAACCGTAAATCTCGGAGCAGCGCGATCGAATGTGTCGCGGCGTCCTAATCTTGGGGGGCCATCGTTGTTAAGCGCGCCGATGCTGCTCGCTTACCTGAACGTGCACGACGCCTGCATTCATCCAGGTTAGAGCGGCAATTGATTAAGGCATCTCCCTTCTAAAGCTACGACGAAGCGAGATATCCGCGAGGCAGCTGCAGCCTTCTTTTTAATGCTATAAAGATACTTAAAAATTGGTTGCGCTTTTGTTTAATTTGTTTTCGCAGGCGCACGGAGTGGCGACTACATGTATGTACGAGCCGGCTGTACGCGTCCACGTCGTCATCCCTCCCGTATAAAAAGTCTCCGGCGCGCCGTTAATAGGTGCCTTCGCGACGCGCGCCGTCGGCATATACATGCCTTCTCATCTGGCCCAGAAGCCGACCTCGGTGTTTGTGCGTGAGCGCGCGGACCCTAACGACGTGAGGAAAGCTTCTTGTTGACATAATGATACGTGCGCGCACTCCCCTACCGAACGTAATTAAGAAAAGGGCCCCGTATAGCTGGGAGAAGCGACTGCTAATGGTCAGAACCGGATTCGTCCGAACCATTATACAGTGTGCATGCTATGCACGAAGACTATGTGTGGGTACACGGTGGTCCCACTATATACGCTGCGGGAAGCGGGAGATGCTCGTCCCAGTAAACATACTACAGCCGAAGGTGGAGGCGAGCGTTTTATATTTGTTGCCTTGTTCGGGGCTGCACGCCGCATTGTTTTGGCGGGCGCGCGAACATCTGCGCGGAATTCGAGATTAAATTGCGCGTGCACGTGCTACATAGCCGCGACGACTCGTTTGGAGACGCGGCGGATGAGTTTAGTCAGTTTTGTGGTGTGTGCGCTAGACTGCTGAAATGTTTACGCAGTGTACTATACAGCAGATGACGAATAAGTGCGACTCGTCAGACGTGCGTGAGGCGTACGTTCATAAAGGGAGGCCGCCTGGCAGTATGCTCAACGAGATTACGGTGTCGGATAGGGGAAGGATGTATAGAAAGGTGAATGATAGGCATCACGTTAACGTGCAGAAAGAGGTCATCATGAACGATGATATATCCTATAGCGGAAATTAGGAGGGAGGGGCGCGCTCGGGGCGTGGCATGTAATCCGTCGGACGGGTAACATGTGGGGGGCTGAAATAACAGCTGCCTCTGACTGCGCTTACTATCCCCGGGTATCCGTGTTAACGGATACCCGGAGATAGTAAGCAGAGTTAGGAGCATCAAAAGATCACAGGGAGTGACCGGATTAGGAATGTTGCGGGAGCTCAGTGATAACGGCAATTAGAGATCTCTACTAAAACCGCCCGTTGTCTTGCACTGCACTTAATAACGCTGGACACGATAATGTCGGCTTATGACACGCAACGTAGTTAACTGCGTGCAGGTACTCGAAAGGTGGCCCTGTTGTTGTTGTTGATGATGATGATAAAGACCATTCGGAAGGAAAGAGAAACAGGCTAGCAATTGTCTCCTGAAGGAGGCGCCACACCCACCAGCTTGAAGAAGAGTGAAAGAAGAGAAATATAGTACAGGACGGCACAACACACGATACATCATATCGCACACCGAAACAAGAACACTACAGACGAAAATAGAATCGTGTAGCTAAAAAGGATTCTAGACACGAAGCATGAGCACAGCGCACACAATGTGGTGTGGCTTGCCAAACGTATGTGCATGTATATGTGTGGGAGGGTGACATCTCGCAGATACGTTTATTGTCTCACACAAATTAGACGACCGAATAATTAGGCAGAAGAAGGAAGAGATAGCCACCATCATACGGCGGAACCATGCAGGCGATCTCGCGAGCCATGACCGATCCCGTATGATGCTTACATTTGGTGAGCTGTAGAGAACCAGCGTATAAACCGAGCGATGACCGCGTACATAAATTGCACCATCACCGTTAAGTGGTACCCATCATAGTGTGCACAGACCCTTTGCAGCGCCACTGCATGATCGCCGCCATCTTTGAACCCGTGAACGCGCCGCCATTGAGCGCATTCTGACTTAGTGCGTACAAGCGCTGCTTTTGCCTTCTGGGTTGCTTACTATTCACCAGTAATGCAACGCTTTCAACCAAAATCGCAAACGTAACGTTAGTGCTGGTGATAATTTACACAGGGACTTATTGTATCCTGTTAGCGGTGAGCGAATGCTTCAAGTGGGCACGTGTGCGTTCCTCCGATAAAGCGATATTAAATTGCGGGTAATTATTTCGCTTCTGTTTTCTCTAACAACAGTTAGCTCTTGCCACTTCGATGCTTCGATCCGTCGTGACGGTGGTTATGCGCGAACAGTCTGCCGATATTGTTATCAGTGCCATTAACAATGTATCTCTGTTGTTTTCACTGCCTCTCGCAACCATCGGTTCTCCTGAACATCCAAGAGATTGATAAAACCTGGAGATGTATAAACAGAGAGACCAGTCAGAGCTGCATATACGTGAAAGCCCGCCCACTTAGCTATGCTGTTATTATGTTAGCTGATTGATCACCGCATTAGTCATTCGGATAACAAACGTGGTAGAAGTAATCAAATATTTCTGTCGAAAATGCCTTGGTGTTCAGCGCTTCAACGAAACTGCAGTCGGTTAAGAACATTACGTTACGCTTTACGTGTTAAGAACAATGTTTGCAGTGAATCGACACCTTTTTCATTCCTGCGCTTGTCGCAACATAGGAAAATATGCTTACACAGCAGATGTCTTCTGCGATTACGCATACGTACAAGCCAAGACTAGTCGAATCCTCCTGTGTATAAAATGCGCATTACCGGACGAGAAATCTTCGTTAAGAAGCACGACAGCGCGGCGACATCAAAAGTGCACGAGAGGACACTTAATCGTTTCTAGCTCAGTCACGCTCGTAACTACTGTTCGTTTCAGATTCATATCAGAGCTAAACGTGTACTCTATATTTTAAGGCTGGGCAACCTAATTTGCAAAGATACCCATTCAAGTATGATAGACACCAATTTATGTGATAAAAGGCCCTATCTGCACAACACGCGAACTCGGTATAGACGGTTTCATGCTCGCGATAACAGCAGCGAGCGTGCCGCCCCCAAGAAACTTCCAGTCACGTGCCTTATCAGGTTATGCTTGAAAAGGCATGGTTGCTTCTTTGCCAGTTACATTCAGCGGCTACGTCAGTGGGCAAAACCGGAAGCCGTGCAGGGCCTATGTTTGTAATCAGTGAAACGGTCTATAGTAAACGGCTACGCCCTGCGCGGTAGCGTGAACGACACGTGACACGCTGGCTGGTGGTGAACAACTACTTCATTGCTAGGGCCACCGCATTAAATGCGACGGCGTGCTGAGAGGGTTTAGGCAGGGGAGAGGGAACAATGAGCTGAAGCAGAAAGCAGGGGTGGTGCGCGCGCAGCTTGCCTAGCTGGTCAGTAAGGAACAAACAAATACAGCACTCGCTTTTCCCCTTATACTGGTGCTGCAGGGTACGCTGATGTTGCATAGTGCCGGATGATACAATTTTAAGTGTACCCCGCCACACTTTGTGTTTGATGTACAATATATTATCCTCGTCAAATAGAGTTTGCGTAAGCCCATCGCCTCTTTTAGTTCATTCAGGCATCCGGCTGCACTTAAATGGCTTCGTATGGCGTAGGAGCCGGCAGAGCCATCTATGTTGTGCTCCGCAAACCAACTGCTTTAAACGGTCTATAAGGAACAGTGCTGTTACGGTGGGCCAGATTTAAGGGTATTTTACCACGACCCTACACGTATATGCAATGTCATTATTTTAACGGTAGGGAGGGGGGGGGGGGGGTATTCTACAAGTGTCCACCTTGCTAGCGTACCCCAGCCCAGCCAATCTGAACTCCGGCAGCAGACGAAATGTGACATATCCACCTAGTGGACACTTACAGAATGCCCTCCCTTGAAGGCAGGAGAGTGGAAGGCATCCTCAGCCAACGTCAACCTCACTACCCTGCACTTTCTCTTGTGGAAGAGAAGGGCAGCTCAACAAGAGAACGTTCCAACACTTCTGTGGAAAACGATTTCAGGGGGAATCGCCGCCAGCCCCATGCTTACGTCCGGTAAAACGGTAATGCTAGTCCGTTTACTCACTATACCTTGACACTTCATCACTTACATAATTAACGCGAGGAATGTGGCATCCAGCAGAAAGGCTGCGCTTCGAGGTTGATTGATCAGGGTTGATCCACCGCGCCAATCGGAGCGAGCTCGAAATATAAATATAAAAAGAAAATAATACAAGGAGGAGTCGTTACCCGCTATTCAAATTACAGCGGTTCTCTAGCTGTAGCCCGCGCGTTCGTGCCTTGAACGCGCGCTCAAAAAATTTCGGAGCTCCGCATGCCACCGGCCGAACATGGTGGCTGGGCGGCGTCCCTTATGCAAGGCTGCTCGCCGACCCCATCCCGTGGGGGTAGACTTCGCCCATAACTCAGGCGGCGCGGGGATCTCCTGTCAGCGGCATGGCTTCGTGAGCGAGCTCACCGTGCAACAATGGATCACGAATCGCGCGGCTAAAGAGATGAAGCAGCAGAATGAGAGGAAGTAAAAGAAAGAGGAGCAGGTTAAGAAGAAGAGGAAGACGAAACGAAATTACAAAAAAGAACGAGCCTGGAACACGCGAGCGCGGTGCTGTCTGCACAAAGTTCACGGGCTTACAAACGTGGGCCGGCCGCGGCCTTCCTCCCCGCCCCTTCACTCTTCTTACTTCTTCACTCGCTTCTTTTCATTAGTGATTTGCGCGGATCATCTCCCGCTGCCGCGAAGAGAGAAGCACGTGGTGTATAAAAGCCGGGCCAGAACGAGACGCCTGCCGGCTAACCGAGATGAAGAAGAATAAAGAAAGAAAGAAAGAAAGAAAGAAAGAAAGAAAGAAAGAAAGAAAGAAAGAAAGAAAGAAAGAAAGAAAGAAAGAAAGAAAGAAAGAAAGAATAACAGTGGAGCTGTGGGCGTGGATAGTGGAGAAAACTTGTTTGTTTAACGACGCGGGCTTACAGCACACGTTGCGTTCGTCGTCAGTATGGCCCCCTTCTTGCAATGCTGCTGATGCTGATGCGAGGTCAAGCAGGAGAGGAGGTCAGGGCCCGGACGACGATGGGCTCGTCGTCCGGGCCTGGTTCGCGGATCCGTGCGTTGCGCGCGCGCACGCCCAGATGCGCTCGCAGAACATCGCGGATGGTAATTATTTCCGTATGCAGGAGCCCTATGCATAAGGCCCCGCGTGGTTTCTCGCCCTCTATTTGATTTGTTGTTTCGATGTCGGTCTATGAAGAATTAGAGGCTGTTTATGTTATATCTCCGTTATGGCGAGGCGTGACGTCATGTTGGGTTGGACGAAAACAGTACGAAAGGTGCGTCTGGTGTTATCGGACGAGTTAGAGATGGCGAGCACTTGCCTTATAGTTAAGAGCAGTGGTCAGGAGAGGTCGGAAGACACGTACTATCGTGTGCGAATGAAAATCGATTGAGTAAATTTAAATCAGCACAGCAAAATTGCAAGGTTGTGTGTGAGGCCGGGTTACACGTTAGTGTGGGCGATTTGAACAACGCCGTGCGATACGGCGTAGAAGAAATCGAATCGTACAAGAGGATGGGTTCAGCTCACGCTGAACCAGAGGCACTGGGAATCACTGGGAGAGGCTGTACCGAGTTTAGGCGGATTATGCTGATCACGATGGTGACAGAAGTAACGTGTAGCGACGACGCTCTTGAAAGTATTTGGGTTCAATGATCGGTTCGCGTTTTATTTGTCCGCAACACGTCGCAAACCTCCAACCTGCATGATGATTGAACTGACTATAACGAAACGAACTGCAAGAAGGCCTTTCACTAACGATAAAAAAGAGTCTTGCAACTAGTTATGGAATATTAGACACATCAACCTTACTTGAGTTAATGGATTCAAGTACATCTCAGATGCATTTACTTGTAATCTTAAATGGCATATAAATACATAGAACTAACCTGCTCCAAGACAACCAGCTGACTGGTGTCGAGAACAATGACTGGAACACTAGGGCCATGCTGAACGATTTCCCACGATGGACACCAAATGTAGCGGGTGCAGGACATGACACTACAGGACATGTTCCTCTGTATTGCGTCTAGTACTTTTCTTCTCAACTTTCTAGCTTGGCTTAAGAACTTCGCGTTTATTGACAGTAATTATTTTCGGAGGTCAGGTATACCGCTGTTCACACCCCCTGTGCCGTGCATATTGCTCATTATTGTGAACAACAGTAACTGGAGGTCACGAGATTTAACGATTCGCTTGGAAACAGTTCGAAGTAAAATGGAGCGCTCGTAAGGCGTTATCAAAGAGGCAGCTAGGCGTGCGATGCTTGACCTGCAAAGAAGCGATGTCTACGAACGCACCCCTTTTGGTTGAGTAACATTATCTCGTGCAGAGATCGCTCTGCGCCAGCTTTATTTGCAGTCGACATTGATTACACGCTTGCTTTGCTGCAAAGAAATAAAATAAAGGAAAAGAAAGGAAGATAGAAAACAAAACGAAAGAAAGAGAAAAGGAAGAAATTGGCGAAGAACGAGCCAATTATGAAGCGAAACTCACAAATGTGACCCGCTCCACATGCGATTTTAGCATTCGCTTCGAACAAACACACAGGCATATGTGCAATGCAAGCAGAAAAAAAAAAAGGTCGACCACAAGCCATCAAGCAACGTTAATAAGTGTCATTTCTACCTTGCTACAATTTAGTGGGTCATTAGCGCAACATAACGAATGCGCACTCTTACTCTTCGCAGAATACGCATAAGCGATGTCGTTGGGCAGTCCTTTGCGCATATACAAAGCGCACGAGGAAATGCCGGGAAATCTCTTGTCGGGCGCCTGGCGTTTACCTGATCGACCATCTGCGAAATGGAAAAACGTGCAGAGGAGAAGCATATCTGGGGGCGACATGCGCTCTCATTACGCGTGTCGGGAAAGCACGCAACCGACCGATTGGGTCAAGCGTGCCTCGTATGGTTCAGTCGCACTTGTCCGTGTAAGAGCGGCGTTGCTTTCGGCGTTCTCGGAAACGTCGTGTGCGCGGATCAACGACTCCGGAATGACACAGGACGCAGGAAAGAATCCACAACGAATGCACATATGTATGCCGCTTCTTACACATTTACGCACGAAACGCTTAACCGTTTGTGGTAATATACGTACATGATGGCTTTTTTTTTTCAAAATTTTTTTTTCTGAGGCTTACGAGGAATCGCCGTTCTGTGATTGCCACTCTGAGAGACACGGAAAAGAGGCAATAAACGCCGCCTTGCGTGTCAGTTGGAAATGTTCTCGATGCGAGGCGGGAAAATCGCCTGCTCAGTGTTTTCCCTTATAGCTTGCTTCGGGTATAGGACACAATGGCAGAAAATACGAACTGAGGTGCACTAGAGCCCTGAACACAGAACTCTGTTTCCGCGCTAATGCCTTGTCATGTTATTATCACTTCCATACCCAGGAATTTCGGGACATCAGGGTTATTTCGCAGTAAATTTCACATTTGTTTTTCGACTTTGTAGCACTGAATGTATCTCTTGAATATTTACTGTGAGGAGGCTGGTCTTTTATTCATTTCATTATTTACTAAGAAGCTCGTTTCACCTTGTTTGCTCGCAGTTCTGTCCTATGTGTTGCTTTCACTTGGTTACCAAGTGCTTTGCTGTTCTGTGGATGCGAAACTTAAAGAAAAATGAATCTCACTTGAAAGAAGTTTATGCCATGGTGATTTAAAGGTATGGTTTCACCTTCAACAACTGCTACTTTACCTAAAACCGCTGCAAATTTCATGTGTTTTGGGGCGTCAATCTGATGTGCTCATAACAAGCCCATGGCTCATATAGGGTGGCTTCACTGCAATGGAAATTTACAAAAAGTTCATTTCTAACCTGTGAAACTTTGTGCAATTAAGCCACGCTTCACAGAAACGAAGAATGAGTCATAGCTTCTTACGTCACTTCAGTGATTTGGGTGGATGACGACGCATTTCTTTGGTATGAATTTCTTAACACATTGCTATTGAGTTTCCCATAGTACAAAATGTCAATATCAAACACGATTAAAAAAAGCGCATGAGGGCCAACTTGTGACTCTAAGTGCACTTTATTTCAACGGAAATAGAAGTTACTTGCCACTTTAATGTACTTAATAGAACCTTGCATTAAGGCTGACAGCGATGCCAGGCCTCACACCGAGTTCGCGGGCGCCACTTCACCCGAGACCAACGCTGGCACGCAGATAAGCATGGCATTGATTTATTACAGTGCTAAAGGCATCGAGGATCAACTAAGCAGTCAAAAAATATAAATACAAAATGCTACGCTGGTACGCTGGCGCTGCGCAAACAAATTGTAGGGGGGGTTCAGAACATCCCCCCCCCCCCCCCCCCCCTGAATCCGCGCATGGCTAACACTTCGCCTTCATTCCAACCATTAGCGCCGGGACCATTAGTTAGGCTGATGTGCGAGGAGTGCGATGCAGAGAAGCCCACTTGCAAATTGGGACGAGATCTATTCTGAGCTACTGGTGGGTGTGCAGTTTCCTTGTTTTCATATGGTTGGCGAAAGGCATTGCGAGGAAATTGTGCAAGGTGGATTCGTGCAAGAAGAACTGCATGGGTTCCTCAGGCAGAAAGTATTTCAGGTGAAGAAAAATTATGTTACTTGATATCACAGAGCTTTAGAAACAGCGAACTCAAATGGCTTAGCATAAAAATATAGTAGGGTTAACGACGTTGTGGTTGCGGAGAAATCGAAATTCTTCTTGGGATCTTTTGTACGCTGCGTGGATTGCTTACACTAATGATGGATCTCCAATACTCCCTACTGACATGCAACTGTTGTGCATGTTCGCGAAAAAAAAGAAGAAAAAAAAAACCTCTTCTCATGCTGTGCAGAATAAAAATTATTAAATTATGGGGTTTTACGTGCCAAAACCAGCTCTGATTATGAGGCACGCCGTAGTGGGGGACTCCGGAAATTTAGACCACCTGGGGTTCTTTAACGTGCACCTAAATCTAAGTACACGGGTGTTTTCGCATTTCGCCCCCATCGAAATGCGGCCGCCGTGGCCGGGATTCGATCCCGCGACCTCGTGCTCAGCAGCCCAAATGCTGTGCAGAATACACCTTGCTATCAGAACCGAAGCGCTTGCACGACCAGGTGAAGTGCTCTACGGAGCCCATTTCGTCGCACTCAGTGCAAGATGGAGAAGCAGCACGGCCGACATTAAACATCCATGCAGAAGTGCAGGCCGATCCTGATGTTACTCTGTAAAGGAGCGTGGCTTCCGTGTGACATCGGCATTTTACCTTTTACCACACAGGGCTGACGCGGTGGTTCTGAAAGGGAACGAAAGTGGCAACCAATTGTCTTCTTTAGCACCGTTAACTTTCACTGATAGCTGCCTTGAAAGCACTTCATTGGCAAGAACATCTTCGCTTTCGTTACCATTGGTAGCAACATGCGAAGGCATTCACTAAAACGCATTCACTAAAACACACACACTGTATGTGTGTGTGTGTGTGTGTGTGTGTGTGTGTGTTTTGCAGAGAGGGGGAGGAAGGGGTGGGCCATACTGACGGGTACACACAACACACACACACACACACACACACACACACTGTGTGTGTGTGTGTGTCACTGACGGCAGAGCTTGTTTTGAGGCACGCTACGAGGATTGTTGCTCAATTGCCGACTTGAGTGTATGACGGCGTTCTGTGCGGCCCCATTCTTCAGTTTTACGAAGGACACTGGTACGAACAGTTAGTTATTATCTTATTATACTACTTACAATGACAATTTGATCCTTTGATAGGAGATTCTGACATGAGTTCCGTGCAGCGTCGATTCCGCTCGTGCTCGTAATGCGCCAAAAGATGACGGACGATGATTAGGAAGCTGCGACGCTGTTTCATAAACCTTATCAGTGCACCCAACTGCGAACAGTACGGCCATAATGTGGGCGGCCGTCCCAGCCCCCATCGAGCGAACGTGCTGCTCCGCGATTAAGATTCAGAGCAGGCAGCACTCAACAGCCCTTTGCGTTAGAACACCGTGTATGCGCTAATCGCGATAGCTATTCAAATTGTATGCGGCTTGTCGCGGCTTGCGGCGCTCGATGAGCCGCAACTAAGCGCAGGCGCATTTCTTTCGACGCACCGCTCGGCGGCTCCTAAAGCGCCACCTCTTTCGCATTCCGGTAGTCTGTATACATTTGGGATGGCCATTTGCACCGGTTTGCGGTTCCGAAACAAAAAAAAGTGACGAAAGAAGCCTTTACGCTTCTTTCCGTGCGAAGAAAAGCGCATGCAGAATGTAGAGTTCAGACAAGACAATAGTAAGAACGGCCGAAGTTGCAGAACAATAAATACAGTGAGGAACAGAACAATAGCGAACCCCAAAGCCGTGTGAGTGGTCCAGGCCCAGGCCGTCAGCGCATCGGTTCGTGCCTTTCCACTGGCGGTATGTGGGGTTAATAATAGAGGGGCTCTGAATCCACACGACACCGGCAACTTGTGGCATAAAAGCTTTCGTTTGGAAGGCCGCATTGTTAATTTGCTTCGGGATACTTGCTTACCTTAGCTCGCTTGTTTTCGCGGTTTCATGCAACAGGTTTCCCTGAATGTTGGAGCACCGAGCGCGGGAAAACAAGGTGCGATTAACTCCCTCGCGTGGCGAATGTAGAGTAAACTGTGCCGTGAGAAAGGTGCACGGACATATAGAAGAAATAAAAAGAAGGGCACGAATGTGGGTGTGGCGACCGAGCGCACGTCTTCGCGACACCTCTTACGTCTCTTTCCTCGAAGTTTCTCTGTGCGCGCCTTCACCGCGGTATAACTGCCTCGCTCTGGATATCGCGGATATGAAATTCCTTTATGGCGCCTCGAAGAATAAGAGATAAGCTTTGCGCTCACATAGAGCTGTTTCGGCCGGCGGCAACCTGTTTCTGGCGACACGGTGTGTGTATATATTAAATAAGGGTTCCCGTATCGTCGGCCGGCGCGCCGCGAGTTTCTTAAAAACCTCGCTCGCCTGGGCGTGCGTGTAGATGCAGCCGCGATATGTACGCGAGCGGCCGCGCCTTGCGGGGTGGCGTTGCGAGAAGCGATGGCAATAGAATTTGCTCCCGGTGGGCGCGGTGCGACGGCCCACGTCTGCGCCGAAGACTGGCGAAGAGAAAAGAACGCAGCGGAGCGAGAAATCAAGACATCAGGCGAATTATATTACACTCGGGGTGGGCACGCTGTTCGAACCCGAAAGTTTAAGCGGGAGGGGGAGGCGGTGCGGTTGAGAAGAAAATAATCGTAAACAATAAACGGAAGTGAAACGAATTTACAACAAATTTGCGGCTATTGACGCATTAAGTCGAGCCCCACCTAAAAAATTGAAGGTTTGAAAGTTGAAATTCATTTGATTGAACCATTTGTAAAGCATACTTGAAACTTCAGTCTCGTTAAGTTAGCAAATGTTATTTTTTTAGTGTTCTTATTTAACGCACTGCGCTGCTCCCGCGGAATGCAACGGTGCAACTTCATCTCGTTAAGTTAGCAAATGTTATTTTTTTAGTGTTCTTATTTAACGCACTGCGCTGCTCCCGCGGAATGCAACGGTGCTTTTGACGCTTCTTCTACATGAATGTAGAGGACATGTTGGAGCCTATCAAGGTGGCGCCGGCTACACCTTATCGCAGAGATTACGAGCAATGAAAACACATCAACCACTGAAGACAGTGATATGCCTTGCGGGACACGGGACTTAACCAGGCGTAGCAGTTTAACTATATAGTTTGCGAGTTAGTGGGTGTGGTCGTGGTGCGTTAGTAGCGACAGGTGAGTCTTTGTAAGCGTGCTTATTTTTTGCTTGTATGTGTGCGTTTGCACGTAGCCCTTGTTTTGCTCGTTGTTCGTCATGCACATCTGGTATATCATGGTAAGGAGCTAAGCTATTGCCTCCCCAGATGCCATTAAATGTAGTCTCTGTTTCATATCATAATTATTCCCCTACCAAACTGACAATTTTAGGGCGATAATTAGCATCAGCATACAATAAGAACCATGATAATAATTATCATCCTTTATTAATAATATTCATTTAATCGTGATGATTATGATTTTTTATGATATGTAAACCGTCTTGCTACACCTGACGCCGAACGAGCTCGTAGTGCTCATAGTGATCATAATGTTCATCGTGCCTAGAGCACATAGTGCTATGCTTATGTTGTGGTCAGCATATTTTCCTCGTATGCACTTCTTGACAATAAAACATAATGTGTTATATATTTTTATTGCCATTGGTTGTTGATATTCGTCCAATGCATCTTCGTCGTATTAGACGATTATTCACTGTTTGCTCGCATGCATTTCTGTGCAACACAATACGCTTTGAAATCTCGCTTTTCCCACGGCCATATTTATTATCTATTAAGAACACTGTACTTGCAACTGGTCTCTACCGGTGCATTCAAGCGTTTCTTGCAGATACTGAAGGTTGCCGTCAAATGAATATATAAAAATGCAGTAAGAAAGAAAAATCCGAGATAATAGGGTTTATTCAATGCCAACCTTCCGCCTTGTGTTAACTCATATACGAGTCCCCTTGGCTGCTGATGACTCCAACAGGAGATCGACTCCCGGCTCCTTCCATCGATTTGTTATTGCAACCTCTTACGCTATTTACAGGATACTGACGCCGCCTATCCAACGTGAGAGCCAAGTAGACAGTCCTCCTCGGCCATATGTCTATAGGTTAGTGGAAATTGCAAACTTAGAGGAAGCTGAAGCGTCAACTTGCCAAAGTACGCCATTCAGCGAAGCGAACTGAAGACACCAGAAGAAACGTAATTTAAAGGACGGGACGTTCTTAATGACGCCATAACAAAGACACAAAACGACGCCTCTCCCCAGTGCTGCAGCAAATAGGCAACGATCAAGACGTGCTGGCGCACGCAGCGCTTTAGATATCTGCGTGGTGGGCTCTTAATGGCTCCGCTTAATGTGTCGCTATGACGTGCCTTCAGCAGCGGCGCAGCATTCCACTAACAGCCGAATGCGCCCGCGCGTCTTGCTCTTCGAGGGAACGCGTACAACTTCTCCAAGCCATCGCCGTCCTCCTATCATGATTTGGAGCCTTCGTACGCCATTAAGCGATTGGCATTCAGCTCAGGTCGGCGTCCAATGCGCTTGCTTTATATAGCTGCCCGGACGGAACACTGCTGCCTCGGCACACAGAGGTATCCCCTGTATATAGTACGTAGTCACTCAATCTTTGGGTGTTTTGACTTTTTTTTGCCGATGTCTCTGGCTGCCTGACTCCCCGCCATTTTTTTCGACTACTTTTCCTTTTGTATTGATAAGGTATCGACAAGCACGCAACGCGATCGGCTTTTACGACCCCGCGGCGGGTGGATAAGCCAACACGTATTTGCTTTTACGCCGAATGCCAAACCCACGGCAGGGCGGCGTCGAATGCACCTTGTCTGGCGGGAACCAATTCGTATACTTTCAGGAGAGGATGATTTGACGACAGGTGGATAAACCCTGATGTGGAATGGCAAGGAGTTGCGAACAGTACACAAAAAAATCAAAAGGGGGGGGGGGGGTGAAATAAAGTTTTCCTCTAAGAGCCAACCAGCGCTTTTGTTGTTCATCTGTTGTGTTATCTACGCCGTCTCTCCGGTTCTTGCGTTTGATAAGTTTAGCCTATAGCTTTTCTCAATCGGGTGACTTGGAAGACCGATGGCTTCGGCGGCATTCTTTGTTTCTTCCTCGCGATAACGCTGATTAAGCTGCCCCTCGGGTCTGTTGATATCGTCTGCATTTGGCCGAGGTGATGAATTCCCCGCACCGCTGGCTTCGGGATGACGACGGCTATGCAGATGAACTTACCTTTTTCTTTTACCTTCTCCCTTTAAGTATGATCCAAATGTCCACACCACCGCGACCACCCCCAACCATCAACCGCCCTAGCCTTCTTCTGACTGTGCTTGCGAATCTTTATGGCCCACGGGTAAGTAGTAATCGTCGCTGACAGCACTGGCGATGGGTCTCGCGTGGTGGTTGTATAGGACGCGCTAAGTGTGCTCGTCCTCTGCTGTAGACGCGCCCCGAAGGCGATGACACCGTGAGCACGGCTGCCAACGTTATCAGTTCCGCGCGCCGGCGCGTTATCTTGCGCCTCCGGCGCGTCCCACGAGACGCCTCTTGACTTGCATGGTAGTACTACTTCGGCCTGGCGCATTTAGTGCGCGCAGCATATATCCGAGTGCCTCGAGAGGTTGCATTTGAAATGGTTCGAGAGAACAACTCCCCAAAACAAACAAAACAACACGAACAAAAAGAAATGTAGGCGCATCTCGGTCCACACGGGCTCGGACGTGCCACTCACCGTGGGGATTTTGCAGTTTTGCCTTTCATTGCCTTGTGATACAGTAGAGGCTAATTGAATTCACCTCAACTTTATCTACTTCATTCTATGCTATTTAAGAACGGGTGCACGCTGTCTGTCTGCACGCAGGGGCCTAATTCACACAATGCGTCTCGTTCCTAAGCTCTGTACCTATATCGGTGGCCAGCCGTCTTCGATAATAATACGTCAAATATTCACGACTGCTCTGACTGGCATCTGTTCTGAGTAAAAGTTCTAGCGTAAGTACATTTTTGTTTGTTGAATAAAGGCCCAGATGCTGAACACCTGTTTCAGCTGTGCCCCGGAATGTGTACCATCAGGTTCACGGTGCGGGGAAAGCAAAGAGTTAGGTTAAAGTTAGCGGACAGCTACGACTATTGGCTGACGGGCTCGCAATACTGCTGTTGTTGCACTTGAGTTTTTTTTTTTTTTTTTTGCGACTAACCCGAAACAATCGCTTTTCGGCCAGAGCGATTATTCACGACCAATTCACTCGAGCGACACCCGTGACGCGTGGTTGTGTATGGTCCCTATAACTGCAGTCTTTTTTGGCTCGAACTCTGCTTTGCAGAATTTTGGTCGTGATTGTGCCAGGTCGTACAAGTGTCTTGGGTTCATTACATCAGCATTAATTATATCTTTTCCGACCCGACAAAGAAAGTAAAGGAGCATATGTATTAACAAAGACGCTGTGGGCACTGTACAAGGTGGCAATATTCTATATTTGTGCTCCCGTTTCGTATGTATGCTGATATTTAGTTCGCTGTTGTCGGGAGGTCCCGCCATAGAGATGAGAGAGAGACAACTTTAGATAAAAGGACCAACAGCGGCAATCGAAGGTAGGGCTGTCAGCATTAATGTGTGCATGAAAAACAACTGTTACGATACCAGCTATAGAAGAAGTATGTTTCGCGGCATAAGGCACATACATATGTGTATTCTTGAAACGTGGTTCAGGCGCAGCGAAACTAAGTGGGCAACTTAAGTTTTGCTGCGCCAGGACCACATTTAAAACCTGAAACAACAAGCCCAACGTCGCATATTTGTATTCGCCCTGATTCAGTCGTCGCTGCCGTATTCAAATCATTTTGCGATTCTTCACTTATAGCTTGCCAAGTATGATGGCATAAAGCGGTCTACCTGTACTTATGCGACATGTGCGCAGACATACGTGCTAAGAAAGCGTGCGCCTTTATGTTAGTATCACGAGTGCCCACATTTTGACTTGGCACCAGCAAATGAGTGAATCGTGGTATATCTTTGTTCTCGTTTGCATTATGTCAACACTCGGCTTGACTATTTTAAAGCCAAGCTTTCTTTCCATCTTCCCCGTGGCTTGCCGTTCGTCACTTTGTTGCAGGATGTATTTATAGGCATATACCTAAATGGAGCTTATATGTGCCCCGAATGCATGTACCAGCAAATTAGCGTATGTAAACCCTATATGCTAACTGCCAAAGTAGTGGGAGTAAGCGCGCCTGTGTTCTGCGTAATAAAAATAATATTATATACATAAAACCTGAGCACATAATGTCGGCTCGTGGGAATCTCTAAAGCACACCGACATCTTATTAAAGTAAAGTGTTACATTCAGTGGCTTCTTTGATTTACTACGTTTTATATGATTTAGTCGTTCAGTATGTGCCATTCGGTGTGTGCCACTGGGTTGGTGGCTGTTCTTGTCTAACCCTCCAGAATACGAATGCGCCACTATGACACAAAAGGCATAGAAGCCCTAAATGTATTTACATACATGTGTCAATGGTGACGCAAGATATATAGAGGTCCTGACATTTGCGGTGCATAAACATAACCGTTGCATGAGATTACACATTGCCTAATTAAATCAAAAGAAATTTATTGAGCACCACAGGAATGTCGAGGGGCGCAGACAAAAAAAAAAAAGAAAAAAAAAAAAAAAAACATGTGAAAGGCTTGACCACTGGTATACACCCTTATGGATACTCAGACTTCAGCGACAGTGAAGCAAGAAAACAAATTTGCAGCCAACAAACAATAGCTGCCATACTATTCACGCAAACCATACAAAACCAAGCAGTACTCATATATATATATATATATATATATATATATATATATATATATATATATATATATATATATATATATATATATATATATACACTCTGCACACGAAAAACAATTGCATCGTCAAACGGCATAGATCCACACAGTCATCACATCATCGTGCTTTTTCTAAAGATCGCGTACAGTGTTAAGCACAAGAGGAGAATCTTTGCCGACCTTAGTTAGTACGGGGATTTTTATGTGAGCCGTTGGCTGCCGGTGCGATGTGTTGTGCTTATGGTGTTTGTGTCTTCAAATTGCCAACGTAAGAATAAATAAGTTGCCTTCCCTGACCTCTAATTTGTACTTTCTTAGTAGTGTGTTATTATATGCCTCTATGATTGGGATTATGCCGAGAATTAGAAGAACCTGTGCGGTATCAGAATTGTAAGGAATACAGAAAACTTGGCGAATAAGCACTCATCAGAATTACGTGCAGTTGTCTCGTGTTAGCAAAAGTGGTGGTGTCCCAAACTAAGAAGCAGTAACTAATAGTCGAGTAAAGGAGAGCAATACATAAAATCTTTTTAGTGTCTTGAGGCAGGACGTATCGCAATCTCGATTAGAAAAAAGTGATAGTTTTGACACTTTGTAGGGCAACCATTTGTATATGGTTATTCTAAGATAAATGTATTCTTCAGAAACACGCCATGATTTTTTAAACTTGGAACAACTAGTACAACACTGGAATCTGTTTTTAGTGTCAGATTTGTGCAAGATGTTACCTTATTGCGCGGTCTGAAAATGACGGCATTGGTTCTTCTCGAAATTTATTAGTACTCTATCAGTTAAGGAGCAACTGCAATGTGCAGTAACTTTAAAGTATTCGTAGCCTTTTTTTCAGGTTCGAATACGTTGGGTGCACTAAAAAATAATCTAGTGCCGTCAGCACAAATTACGAATGTTGGAGAGTAATCAATACAGACAATGTCAGTAATGTATGACAGATCAAAGAAAACACAATTTTACGCACCGCCGTCTTTTGCATTATATATATATATATATATATATATATATATATATATATATATATATATATAGGAAAATCAGAAGCACAACTTCGCGGTTATCTTAGGTTCATTATTTACCCAACAGTGTCGGTCGGTGGACCGACCTTTTTCAAGGATGCGTTTAAATAAACGTTATATATATATATATATATATATATATATATATATATATATATATATATATAGCGTTTATTTAAACGCATCACTGAAGCTTCTCCTCACATAGACTCCAACATATACTTTGGATCTGCATAATTTGTGGTGCTCACATTTTTCTGGTCTACTACTAAAAAAAATACGCTTCCGTATGATGAACCTACGTAAGGGGCAGTGACCTCTGTCAGGGTATTTCTGCATATAGTACAGGCCTCCCCTAAATTGCGTGAAAAATAAATTAATCAACCCTGGTGCAATTCGGAGTCCGTGTGGAACGTGCGTTCCTTCAGCGGTATACCGCTAAACGAACACGCGTCCCACAGAAATCGTCATCCAGACTTGAGCAATGACGATCTTTCAACCGGGAGAAGCCGTTTCACGGTGTCCTTGCTTAACTGTCCAGAATGCAGCAAGACAAACTGAACAATTTCGTTTCGGTCATAGCCGTTCTTAGGTGGCATATGTTCGCACACAACATTAGAGCTCACAGTATAAACACGTGCTTCCTTCCTTTCTTTTCCAAGTATATCTTGGAATCCGGCCGTTGTGAAGGCTGGGCACGCGAGCGCTCGTGCGAGTCAGTCTATAGCTTACACGAACGGCAATAGCAGCTGACGAACGTGACACGTTATAACTCAAAGTGTGCCGATAAAGATCATCGTCGGCAACCAACGCGTATATACAACCGACGCGCAAAACACACATCCCCCGCTGCGAAGATTAGTGCTTCGCTAGAACAAGACGCACACCGCTGGGCCCTTCGCGATCTCTTAGTAGCGGATTCCGCCCCGCTGACCTCAAATCGCTACGAGATCAGCGAGCTTCGCCGTGCGCCGTCTTTGAAGAGTTAGCGCGTTGCTCTCAGAAAAAGTTGACGCGGACACTCTCTGGCGCCGATGCCTATAGGGCCGCTTCGCCCTCTTTCACAGTGTATAACAAGAAATCGGGCCCTGCGTGTTCCCGAACCGAATTTCTATGACCGCGGTTTGGCTGAGATGCCTATCTATAAAGCAGAGGGCAAGACACAAGAGACGGACGGACGCAGCCGGTCGGCTCGCTGGCCAACGCCGCGTTTAATACAACGAAGCAGGCACGTCGCAACCAGCGCATAAGCTTATTCATCACACTGCCTCTCCGCGTTCGTTCCGCATACAAATCAGGGCGCAAGCCCTTTGACTTCTGGGTATACATTGAAGCGCGCTCCGCGGGGTACAAATTGGCCTGCATGCTGCAGAGACATCCGCGGCACTGACCACGGTGAGCGGTCCCGATGCGATCGGTTTTGTGTTAAAGCGTTTGGTGGCTCGTGGCAGGCCTCGAATGCATGACGCTTGAAATGGAAGACGTTGCCCCCCTGCATGTGTGAAACGGACATTGCTGCTGCTCGAATTTATGGTTCGGGCCGTAAGGGGCGCCTTCGAAATGTGTTACGCGTTCTAAACGGTGCGTGTCTGACGAGCGCCCTTCGCGACAGATTTAGATGCAGTCCCAGATTGGACCGCTGGCATCTTGGCGATTCGGAATGTCGCGCGAAGAAAAGTAGAATTTGCTGCAAGCAAGGTGCGCGAACTAGGTGATCCCGTATTAGTGTACCAGCTAAACGTTTAGATGATCAATCTTGTAGCAAGATGACCAGCGGGAATGAGGCTGATTGTTGTGCTCAGGGAGTTTGAGGTTGTCGATGTTGATATTTTTCTCGTATAGATTGACAGGGGTGTGGAGGCTCATGGTCGTTACTGAAGAGGTTCACCCCTGAAGATTCTAAGCTCGGAGCCCAGACACGGTTCTTTAGCCCTTTACCGACTTCAGCAGTGACAATAGTGTAAATTGTTGTCCTGTACGGTTATCGAATGCGGTGATCGTCACCGGCGTTGGTCGTGTACATGTGTTCTGTGTGGGTTTGTTTCTATTCCCTTCTTAGTTTTTTTCTACCTCTCTCTCCAATTTCTCCACTGTAGAGTATACTGAAGCTATACTGCATACTGAAGGGCATACTGCATATGAAGATGCCACTTGCATAGGTGGCGAAACGTCTATACCCTTTTGTTGTTAATTTGTTATGTTAAGTCGGAGTAAAACTTTTTTGCAATCGTGAATTCACCTTACTTCTGGAACATTTTTTGCACTGTAGGGTAGCAAACCAGATTAATATTTTTGTTCGGGTTAACCTCCCCACCTTTCTCCTTTGTTTCGTCTCTATCTCTGCTCGCTTTCATCGCTGAACGACCAAACTAATGTAGAATAAGGGCTACGGCTTTCCCACTGAAGAACTGAAATATGTGTTGCACGATGAATATTCTCGAGTCACTTTACACAATAAGCAAGCGATGTTAATATTCTTAGAACACGTCGTTCTTCACGAGGGTCCTAGTTCCCCAGTTTTTGTCACTCTTGACGCAGCCTTATATATGTTCGTCCAAGTATTTCATGTTGATCTGTCCACCTGCTTGCGGTCCATCAGTAGGCTGTAACTAAAGCAAGTAATTGAATAAGACATTATATCATAACGGGAAATGTATTATGAAAAGCTGGTTGCATTATTGCATCTGAAGTACAATACGTTATCTCATAAGCACTCGATGGTGCCAGGTTCCACCACCTGTAGATGTACAGCTTGTAACACTAGCTTTGTGAAGTACTTATGTGCCGTATACGAATTAAATATGACGCACTATACTTTAGTTATATTGCGTAGTATACGCCTTGGTCACATACAAAATTAGCCTATATTTCAGGCCCATTATACGGTAAATGCAGCCTAAACAATAACCAGGAATTCGGTTGTTTTATGGCCAAGAAATTAACTTTGACGTTGAAGAATGCTGAAATCGGACACGGCATAAAATATTCAATAAATCCGTGATACAGTATATAGCCAGGTTAACAGCGCGAGGCCACCGGAGGGGACAGACGAGAGAAAAACATGTTTTACTAACAAGCCAGATCTTACACTCTTCTTAATAGTATATACATTATGAGCACATACAAAATCAGGTTTTGATGACGGGCCATTTTAATGGTATACACCGCATAAACCATGGAGTCAGAAATTCGGTTGTCCTGATGGCCAAGTAATTCTTCTTATTCGAAAGGTTCCCCCCCGCGGCATAAGACGTTTGGTTCCTGCAAGTTATATATACAGGGTGTTTCCAGCGAACATTTTCAAAAATTCTTAAAATTGCCTGTGGCAGGTAGCACGATTCTAGTCCATGAGCTGGCCCACTCGAAGAGAAGGACATTACTCGCACAAATAAATTAGAAGCATAGTCGACTAACTAACAAACATTCGCTAATTAAGTTTTTACTAATTACCTCACGGCACATATTACAATTTACAAATTCTAGCGGGTGAGACTGCAAAATATGTCCACTTGACAAGAATTCTGTGGATGCCACCATTTACGAGATATGCGCCATCAAACTTGCGATAAATATGCACTGTCGTTCCACTTACTTTATCAACCAAACGTCGTCTTATGCATTAAAGCGCAAAAGTAACTGGAACGCCAATGCATTTCTCCGCAATGTTTGGGAATTAATATCTCGAAACTGGTGTCATCCTGAGGATGCGTTCCAAGTGGGATCCACCTAGCGTACTTCCCGGCTAAAATTTGTAAATTGCAATACGTGCATTTGGGTAAGTAGTTAAAAACTTAATTAGTGAATTTGTGTTAATCAGCCGGTTATGAATTTCAATTTCTTGTACAAGCAATGTCCGCCTCTTTGGAGTAAACTGTTAGCTCTTGGACTAGAATTGTGCTATCTGCCACAGGCAATTAAAAAGAAATTTGAAGGTTTTCGCTGATGCACCTGGGTATACATGTATAGTTGGTTACCTCTGATCAACTCTAACAAGGATCCATCGTGTGGGCCGTGTGGTCAAGTTAATGTGGCCAAGCGAACTTTGACTCTGCGGAAGGCGTGCGTTTCTGTTCGGATTGCCAGCCCGACGTCTCTGCCGCGTCGAGCGACCCGCGGGACTCTTGACGAGTTTTGCGTGCCGTGCTACGGGTACGCGCTTGCTTGCTTGCACACACGCGTGCTTTTCTTGGATCCTTATCTTTACGCGGAAGCCGCTGTTTGCGTGCCGCTGCACTTCACGAAGAGGCCAGGCCCCGTTGCCCCAAAACACTCCTGCTGGTTAGGAGTGGACACGCGTCGAGATGGTCTCGTGATAGGGTTCGCCCGTGTATGCGTGGTCTCTTTTGTGGGCCAGAGACGGGAGAGGTTTACGAACGGCCGGACAAAGGGCAGATTCATGCGTCGTCGGGGATTTTCGATGCCGTGGGCAGATTGCCGACGTTCAGCAAGGAAGCTCTTCGTGACAATCATATGCGCAATTCTGTGCAGCGTTACAAGCAGGGAGATAGAGATTTTGGTCTCTTCTCTGGAAAGCATAAACGTCAGACCACTTTCCGAGGACTTGTTTTCAGCGTCCTTGGTTCCACCCCTTGCTGCAATAACAATACAGGCGGAATGAACCAATATTTGAAATTATGCACCACATCGTTTACCTCTATAACGCGCCGATGTCACAACGGAGTGGGCTTACCAATCTTGTGTTCGAGAATCGAGGAAAAGACGTGTCAAATATTTTTTATGTATCGTTCCGGCTCTCTTATGACGCAAATGCACTCTTTTAAAGCTTGTTTGAAAAAAAAAACGCTTTGGTGATTGTCCGTAGAGAAGTATTGCCGCTTCTGCTTGTGTGTCTTCGAGACAGTCAAGTGCCAGACGTGCTGTGACAAACCACATACCCTGAAATATAGGCTCTATATACAGGCGAAGCAATGGCCGGCTGCGACTACTATATATGTTAAACCCGCCTGTACCAGCATCACCACCAGTACCATCATCAAACAGTTATTCTAACGATGCTGAAATATGTTACATACCTCTCGGGTAGGTGATACGTACTAGTTCAATTAGCCGGACCACGCACACTAGCAGGTCTGCGCATAAATGAGAAAATTAGCAAGTCTGCGCAGCTAATTAGTGTCACAGAGCAACCTAACGAACGAGTTAGCTGGAGATTAGAACTTCAGTGAGAGAAAGGCGTAAACGTCGGCCCCAGTGATTTGGCTCCCTGGCCGGCTACTCAAGGCTGGGGAAGGGGCTCCTGGGAACGAATGAGGTGTTAAAGGCTGTGCTTTGCGTTTCTTGTGCTCATCAAACCACCAGGCGAAAACCACCGAAACTGTGCGCCCTGTTATCAGTGGGTCGCTCCGCGTGCCACTCACACTATACGTCACAACGGGTACACGTAGCATAGACAAGCTAAGGAGGTAAGTTTCCAGGAAAGTCAGTTCCAGCTGCAGAGTCAGTGTAACCAAAAAAGAAAACCAGCATATGCGTGGGTGGTCACTTTTGATCCCGAGATAAGGGAAAAGCGGGAAAACTGGAAGAGGCGCGCTTTTCTTTTCCCGAAGCGGGGATCCTGCCAGGGTATCGAGACTATTCGGAGTGACTATTGAGAATGGATGCGCAGCTAAGGTCGTGGCGAAATATATGGGCTTTGATATAGCCTCCCGGAGACAGGAGCGTGCGCAGGTACGTGCTCACGACACGGCGTCGTCGTATCGATGTGATGCGACCGTGAAGGGAATCGTTTTTTTTTTTTTTTTTTACAAAAGGGACGGTGCGAAAATGCGCTTCAGTGGGGAAGACGTAGCGAGAAAAAGAAGAAAATACGCAAAAATTAAAAAAAAAAAGAAATTTCACCGTTTCAAGATCAAGATGGAAAGAAAAGCAGTCGGAGGCTTCGCGAGCCCATCCCGAAACCGGACGGAGAGCGAGCCGCCGCTGAGACGCGCACGGGCGACATACGCGGACTTGCCTGGACGTCGCCCGAGACCCGCGACTGTGGCGGCTTCATTGGCGGCGTCCGGTCGGCGCGCGATGGCTATCGGACGCGGCCGCTCCATCACCTTCCGTGCTTGCGGCGACCCGCTGTGGTTTCGAGAACGTGAGCGACGGCGAAGTGTGTTTTGTCGCTCCCGCGACGGCTGCCCTCCCGCCGTCGTCGCCTTTATGCTTGGTCAGTGCAGTCGAGGATGTTTTCATCGTTGTCTTTTCTTTTTTTATTTGAAAGGCGTGCAGCTTTTCTAAAGTTATAAGGCGGGTATGGAACACGATGGCGCCAGGTTTTAGATAAGGGTGCACTAAAGAAGGGTGTGAAATAGACTGGCCCAACGAAGCATGGCGGGTGGCTTCTGGCCAGCGCAGGAGAGAGAGCCCTTTTCAGGAAGTGCGCCACCCGGCAGGTGCTTCGTGGTAAGTGTTAAGTAAGGTCGGCGAATTGGGCATACTGGCACCAATGTGTTTCCTCTAATGATGCGAACACACGAAGGAATGTTAATATCAGAAGGCATAAATTCTTACGTACTTTGTTGTTCTGTCTCTACGTTATACCTTGTTTGTATCGCTAGAAGTTGGCATTTTAGTGAAGTGAGCCAAGTGGTTGTGCGCTAGGATCGTGCGAGATGTTTTTTCAGTAGTCTGCTGTGGTGTGTGTGAACTCGACACTCGGCGCACTTTTGTTTCTCTTCATAAATTGCGCAGGCCACAGTAATTGCTCTCTTCTATTACTTAATAGGCGGAAAGCGAAGGAGGGAATGGCGAAAGCGTGAGAAGAATAGGGAAGTGCGGCGACGATGGCTACGAGATGGCGCCACAGTAGCGCGCGTCTTCTGGTTCGTCTGTCGGCGGCGGCTGCCGTGAATCGCGCCCGCGCGCCACCCACGCGCTGGCTCTCGCGATATCCGGATTAGGGAAACAGCCGTGCCACACTTCGCTCCGTTTGTGACGTACTGCACGAGACATATTGCCCGCGCCAGCCAATATAAAGCGAAATGAAAACACTAAAGTGGCGCTCAAATTTCGCATTAGGGAGTATCGTAATCGTCGGTAAAAATTTTTTTCTGCACTTTCATTTCTATTTATTTATCATTTCTTTAATTCAATTGGGAACTGCGGATAACTTCCCCTATGCTGCTCTTGTTGTCATTATTTGTTGGCTTCTTATGATATGAGATAAGAAGCCAACAAATAATGGCACAAAGTACAGCATAGGGGAAATAGTTCTTATATATATATATATATATATATATATATAGGGTGTCCCAGCTATCATGCAGCACGATTTAAAGAAAGAGTAACGGCGTTACGCGAAGCAAACGTAGTGTATATATATATATATATATATATATATATATATATATATACAGGGTGTCCCAGCTATCATGCAGCACGATTTAAAAAAAGAGTAACGGCGTTACGCGAAGCAAACCTAGTGCGTATTGTTTCCAGTACAGTGGAGTAGCCACCAGTAATTTTTTCGTTACTGAAGTTTAATTAGGTAAGTGTAATTAATTATCTAACTCTAGAAGTACTGTCCTAATTATCAAAGTGTCTATGAGAAAGTTGTAGAGCAACATGAAAAACTACCGATACAGCTCTCTGTTGCCCAATACGTGCTACATAAATGCGTTTTTCCGAGTGTGAAGGAAACCAGCGAATACACGCAGAATTGCCGCGCGACTGGCCGCCTGAGGCACTTTGCGTGCATTTGGGGGCTTCTTTCACGCTCGGAAAAACACTTTTACGTAGCACGTATTGAGCAACAGAAAGCTGTACCGGTAGTTTTTCATGTTGTTCTACAACGTTCTCATAGACACTTTGATAATTAGGACAGTACTTCTCGAGTTATATAATTAATTACGATTACCTAATTCAATTTCAGTAACGAAAAAATTACTGGCGGCCGCTCCACTGTACTGGAAACAATACACACTAGGTTTGCTTCGCGTAACGCCGTTCCTCTCTTTTTAGATCGTGCTGCGTGATAGCTGGGACAGCCTGTATATATAGGAAAGGTAGTTTTAGGAAATGCTTATGGGGCCTACGATTTATTTTCGCGTAAGCGCGATCCTACCCACGCGTTTGTTAATATTAGAAGCTCTCTGCACGGCGGATCACAAAAGCAATCTCAAAGGAGGACGGTGGAGAGATAAGATGGTGACGATGAAGCCGGCTTTCTTTAGTACGTCCACGCTTCGGTCATTAAATGGAGCGCCCGCCTCGGGTGGCGTCCACCGAGTTTGATGAGATCAGAGAACGCGATGTGGGCTTGACGATAGCGCGTCCAAACTCAGGCCTGTTCCGGTAAGGGCAATATACCAGGTTTTTTTTTTTTCTCTGCGGAATACTTAAAAAAAAAAGAACAACCTGTCATATGAATAGCCCCTGCCATTTTCGCAAACGTAGGTTATGTGTGACTAGGTGTTACATTAGCAGCAAGAAAGGTTTATTTTATTATTTTATTTTTATTTCCGAAGTACCCCTAAAGGCTTTCAGAGAGGGTATTACATAGGGGGTGGGCCTAATACATGAGTATTACAACAATTAGTAAACATGTTAAGTGAACTCGTAACACTATTGTAAACAGTGTGGAGTATTCAATAAGAAAAAAAAATTTAAAATGTTTACAAAGAGGAGCATACTACAAGCATAACACAAAATAAGTTTTAAAAAATGATACATGTGCACTCATTTCAAGTTATAATACAGTGAAAATTAGTCTAGAGCATATATTTATCAAGGATCCCAAAACCGAATAACCAGAATAGGCAGAAACAGTAAATTATTCCTAAAGAGGATCAACATGAATTTCGGTGACTATATATGCTAAAAAAAAAGAAGGGCGACAAAAAAAATTCAGTCCATATGCTCAGTGTGCCGTAGCTCCTGGAACTTGCTTATGTCAGTTTCAGTAGCGATTCATCCACTATAGTGCGTGGTTTGAATGAACTTACAAGACGATGGGAGTGGCATGTTGGGTGCTTGACTTTGCACGGGTGATCGCGGCGTAGAAAAATGGCTGCAGGAGGCCGAAAATAATTGTGAAGAATTGAATAATGGTGAAGCTTGTGAAAGCATGAAAGACGCATACTTTTGTGGCGATGTGATAAGCTTTCTAACTGAGCTCGACTTCTCAATGACGTGATGCTAGAATGGTGTGAGTAATCAGAAAATATAAAGCGCACAGCGCGGTTCTGCAAGCATTCAATGTCATGAGTTAGGTATGCCTGATGTGGGTCCCAAATGACGGAAGCATTTTAGCACGAACGAATGTAAGGTATGCGAGCTTAGGTATCTGGGGAAGTGCATTCTTCAAACTACGTTTGACTAGGCCGAGCGAGCGGTTAGCTCAAGCATTACAGTCAAGTGCAGTCAAGTACAATAACGTCGATGTGATAATGCTATTGAAAGTGGATTCTAAGGTATTTGCATGTATAACAAAGTTCGATATTAATGTTATTTAAAACGTACGAGCTTGGCAGGCGGGCATTACGATGAGTAAATTACACTGACTTCGTTTTAGATTCGTTGAGCGTCACCAAACACGTCTTGCACCAATTCATAATAGTGTTAAGAACGGATTGCAGGATTCCACGATCAGTATTACAAGTGATCGGTCGGTATACTACGCAATCGTCCGCGAAAAGTCTAATACGTGAAGACACACAATTAGGCAAGTCATTAATATAAGTTAGAAAAAGCAAAGGACCTACTCTGAAGAACACCCGATGTTACATCTACAGAGAAGGAATTAGATATGTTAACAAATGTAAATTATGTTCTAAGGAAGGAACTGTTTAATACATGCCACGACGCTATGGTGTATGTTAAGTTGCATCAGTTTCTGCAATAGCGTGTAGTAAGGAATACGATCGAAAGGTTTTGAGTAATCGAGATATGTATGGTCTACTTGAAATCCAGAATCTAGTGCAGTGTGTAAGTCGTGTACAAACCCAGCGAGTTGAGTGTCGCACAAATAACCCTTGCGGAAACCATGCTGTTGTTTAGAAATAATGCTGTCCTTTCAAGGCAGTTAATTATCTGAGCGTATAATATGTGTTCCATCACTTTGCAGATCGTGCTGGTTCTAAGATAATTTCGCTAATTGCCTAAAATGCACCAATTAATTTTATAATTACTAACTTTAGGGAGTGTCTTGTAATTGCGAAACTGAAGGCGAAGAGCAGTGAAGTCATGTTTTAGCAGAACTCGCCAATTTCTAGATATCCGTCCCCAAAATCTGTTGAAAAATGGCTGCACGTTTCAGTTAAGATCGTCCAGTGTTGTTAGAGGCACGCCTTTCGAAAACTGTTAACTTGAAACGCCAATGTAATTCGTAGCACAATTTAAGGTCGCATATCTCGAAAGCGCTGCTAGTCTTAGGATTTCCGCAAAGCATATACGTGACCTGACCACTCCTCGGCTTCAATTTCAAGTTTTTGACATGTGCGCGAAAGTCCGTAAATATAAAAGTAAATTAGCATGGCTTAGTTAAACAACAAAACTATCTTTGAAAACTTTATTGTTGTTGCTAATACCTGCCTAGCCACGTAGCCTGTCAGAAACAAGGGCAAGAGCTATGTATAGATAAGAGTCTTTTTTTTTTTTTTTTAGGTGTTCTGCGCAAAAATAAGCACCTGGTATAACCGGGTGCGCTAGCACGTTACTATAGGGTATAGCAGCGTGCGGTTATAATCACTGCAATGTTTGTTTTAGAAGTGAACGGCCCTATTTATTGGCCACGAGGATTCGGTTCATGGCGGCTTGACGGTGAAACAGGAGCGCAGACAGAGAAGGAAAGAAGCTGGTAAGTTGCGGGTCGTTCATCAGGACGTTGTCGCCGAGATGGAAGTCGTGTAACGCTCAATGTATTTGCGCGTGACGGGAGCTGATATCAGTCGCTGATATACGGAATAGTGCGTGGATAACATCGTGCATTTTCGCACGAGGCAACCGGTGGACCGGGAACACGGAATACTGATCTAGCGTTCTGGGGTGTCTGTGCCTACCTTCAAGGAGTTTCCTACAATAATTACTGGAGGGAATTCTGGCCCTGGGATCGTTCAGTCATCATGCGAATGATGGTTATTACACGGATTTGCCTGATCTTCGTGCTTGTGGCTTAATACGATCGTGTGGCATCGTTTATTACGCTTTATACTGGCCTAAATGTCAAAGCAATCTGTACTTTCTTTAAATGCAGAAGGCAACAAGACTGCAAACACGCATAATCGCTGCTAATTGCCGCACGGTTACACTTGTTCACGCGTCCATGGCGTAATGGTTTCTATATCGGGCTTCTGTGCCGTAGAGGTCCTGTGTTCGAATCCTACCTTAGCACAATTTTAATAATGTTTACTTAATTGTTTGTAATTCAATACTTCGGTGAAAATGATCAGTGTGCAAATTTGCAAACTGATCATTTTCAACGAAGTACAGCAAACGGCTTCGTGACTTAAGTCACGAAGCCGTTTAAAGCTTGAAGGACGAAATTTAAGCCAATCCGTGTACTAACCATTATTCCAATGCTGGCTGAAGCGCTCTGGTTTGCCGCTCCAGTATACACTATAGAGACACAGTAAGTCCTTCTAGTAATTGTATGAACCTCTATGCCTACCTCAAGTGCAAGAACTCACAAATGAAGGAATATATCCTCCTCAGGCCAGAAGACAACTCAGGGACATAATCGCTTTTCAAGTCGGTTGATATTATCGGCTGGTATGTCACGAATGTGAACAACCTTAGTTTTTTTTTTAATTTAATACCGTGGTTAGATGCGGAAAGGAGCATCTACAGGGTACGTGGATGAAGTGAACGCCTCCTCAACTTTCTTGTAAGAACGGCTTTCCTTCGTTTAAACACAGAGATGATGGTGTAACATCTTGTGATAGCTTGGCACGTTTACGCTACATTCTGGATTTTCGTGTCAACTGGCGGTATTCGAAAGCATGCACTTCACGGGTGCCCTTCTCGTCTGTGACGACACAATGGTCTAGATAAAGCAAGTGTCAATTTTCGCGAAAGCTGACGGCAAGAATACGCTCAGAGCAATTTCATACAGTTCCGCATGTATCCGCGAATTCGTGTCCGGGATGAAAGTTTTACATAACCGCTTCCGTGTTAATTTAATTGGATAATGAATTGAAGGCCATGTGTATTATAAGGACATACGAATGCCTATTACTTTGAGGAAAAGCCCCGTAATTTCGTGTGACGTTCTTATTTATTTATTTATTTATTTATTTATTTATTTATTTATTTATTTATTTATTTATTTATTATTTATTTATTTATTTATTTATTGAGCAGCAGTAGTAGCATAATTCCTAGCGCTTCATGCAGGTGTGTGGAGCGCTTGATGGGCAGCAGGCTTGTTACCTAAAAAAAAAAGTGTACAAAATATGTAAGAAACTGTGAGCCGTATGGCGACTGAACATTGTAGCACAACTTTGGTTTCTCTGCAGCAACTGACGTCATAGGGTTCGTGCAGTGCTAAATTTAACTTGACTGTGGGAAGTTTGCTGTTCGAGAAAGACGAAAGCACTGCTTCTGATGAATTCTGCAGCACCACTATTCTGGTACAGAACCACGAACGTGTCCCTGAGGAACTTTAGTTGGAAACAAAGGTGGAATTAATATTGTCGTGTTTTGGTCAAAATTCACGTGATTGCTTTACGCAGAGTTTGTTGGACTGTTTTGTCAATGTGAAAAGCTACCGACAAGCTGAGATCCAGGATTCAGTGAGGGAGCGCCGCTTGCCGTCACTGAATGTTGAGTTGCACGTTCTATATCATTTTTCCTTTTCCTCGTTACGGTCTACATTTCAATTTCAACCCCTATACTTTCCTTGGCTTCGTTGCCTGTTGGGTTTATGTGGTCGTGATTATGTATACACACAAGCAATCAAGAACACGTGCACGTTTTCGTACATATTCATGGATGTGAAGCATTCTCTTAAAACAAAGGCTTTCACTGTTGATTTCTGGGAAAAGTACGACACGCACAACTGCCAGCTCCGCCCTTCAAACACACACACACACACACACACACACACACACACACACACACACACACACACACACACACACACCACACACACACACACACACACACACACACACACACACACACACACACACACACACACACACACACACACACACACACACCACACACACACACACACACACACACACACACACACACACACACACACACACACACACACACACACACACACACACACACACACACACACACACACACACACACACACACACACACACACACACACACACACACACACACACACACACACACACACACACACACACACACACACACACACACACACACACACACACACACACACACACACACACACACACACACACACACACACACACACACACACACACACACACACACACACACACACACACACACACACACACACACACACACACACACACACACACACACACACACACACACACACACCACACACACACACACACACACACACACACACACACCACACACACACACACACACACACACACACACACACACACACACACACACACACACACACCACACACACACACACACACCACACACACACACACACACACACACACACACACACACACACACACACACACACACCAGAATAAACACTGTGCGACAGCCGGGCCTTGCACGGTGCTGCCATCTGTCGCGAAGTGGCGGCGGCAGACAGCAGCTTTTCGCGTACACAACACTCACTAGCGCAGCGGTCAGCGGTGCGGCTGATCAGCTGCCACAAATCTTCTTCCCTCCTCCTCCTCCTTACCCATCCTCACCCTCCCGCCGCCCTTACCAGCGTATTCTCCATCCACGCACCTTCTGGCGGCTCGCGTCTTCACAGTCCACTAAGGTTGGCTCGAAATGCGCATTCCAAAGTTAAACGAGTCGATAAGCATTTTCGTGTTTCCACGGTGGGGTGCAGGGCTTGCCGCGCACGCAAGCACACGAGCGTATACGGAGGAGAGAGAGAGAGAGAGAAAAAAAAAAAGCAAAACCGTAGGAAAGACAACCGCGGGCTTCTCATGAATATCGAGCTTGCCCGATTCGTAAAAGAGACGCCGAAACCTTGTTTGTCTTGGACTCCCGTCCGTGCCTCTCTTTGCCCCTTCGGAAGAGAAAAAAGAAGTTTCTGCCAGCTTGTTCGCAAAGCAATAACGCAAGTTGGAAAAGAACAAAAATTTAAAAAGAAAGCTATTCACGCTGGGAAAGGAGGATGAGGACGCCAGACGCGCAACAGTGTCAGTGGCAAGCGCCGGAGCCGGAGAAGGCACTTGAGTGACGCTCCATTAATCTTTGTCGTGGACAAAGATAGCAGTTATCGCCACGGGGTCCATTTTTCGATGACGAATGGTTTGGAAACCCTGCTTCGTGTTCCTCGTCATTTTCTTGCTACTCTGGCTCTCTCTCTCTCTCTCTCTTTATAGCTACAGGTTTTCTTTCTTGAAAATGAGTAGTAGTGGCGTGGCAACCGCGAATGCTCGCCACTAAACTGGAACACGATGCCTGTACCCTCGCCACCCTAATCTTTACAGTTTAGCTTGCATCCCTTCCTGTTAGCTACCACCCACAGTTCCTACAGCCGGCATCCGACCGCCCGGCTTAGGAAACGAATAAAGAGGAGCGCTGTGGAATGGGGCTTACAAATAGCTGCATGGAGTGTGGGCTTATAGTACAAAAACGAAATAAGAATAGTCGTCGGGCTGCCGCGGTGGTCGCAGAAATGCACGCGAGGGTGCCGATAAAACGCTCATGAGAGCCTCGACTTCCTGCCTGCCTGATAGCGGCCCGGGTTAACTTTGGCTCGCTCTGATAGGAACGTAATGCAATTATGATATGCGGACTTCGGGGCTATATAGCGATAATGACGCCCACGAAGCGTTGAGCCGAGATCCATCCTTGGAGTGCGGAAATGTCTACGATGCTGAACAGGTTTCGAAACGAATATGTGCGGAGACTGCAGGTGCGATGAAACTTTTGAATGTTGCGCCATTGGCGTGTCGAGAAGAGGCGTCTAGCCTTGCTAGATTTCTCGCGGCCCGATGGCGCCTATACCTATAGCGTAGGCGCGAAGAAATACGTTCGTGCTTTCTTTAATTAGATACACGCGAATCACGCAAAAGTCAGGGATCTCAAAATTTCATTTGCTGCGAGGTTTTCCCATGTGTTCGATAACAGAGGGGCGTAACTAAAATGGCATATATTAGCAAGATACACAGGCCAATGCCTGTACCCAGATGTGTGTACCCTGATACGGAGGTGCTCTTTAGTCGCGAAGTTGTCCTATTACTATACTTAAACTGAGAGGCGTCACCTGCTGCTTAGCAATAACGAATAAAGAGCTATCACAAATTCAATATATAGCTTGGTACATTCAATATAGCTTGGTACATGAAGCCTAATACTTTAAGACATGAACATTTAGAAAAGAAAGAAATGATGGTTACTGTTAAACTACGTCACAGCTCTGTCCTCTCTTCCTGTATGGGCAGAGATGGGCATACACAGAATGTATTTTAAAAATTGGTACACGTCTACCTAACGTAGCCTAACTTAGGCTACAGCACTCAGAGGATCTTTCTAATGGGCCGTTATTATAGTGCAGCAGAATGCCTTAAATAATAAATTGCCCATTGAATGTTCGACTAGTTGGTTGTATCACTAAGTATGTACCCTCGCCCTCAGAGCGAAAAGCTGTTTAAACGGCCCAGCCCGTGTGTACGACAAAGTAGCGACCTCGCTAACAAGCTTGCTAACGAGTCGGGAATTTATGTAAGGCAACAGCTGCCTTCCCAAGCGTCTGTCGTCCGGCTTCGCTGGGCAACAGCCCGGCAAATCATTCTCAGAAGTTAGGTGACAAGCGTGCTCAACTGGTTCCGGCTGGGGCGAGCTTGAGACGGTAATGGCTTAATGAAGTTGTCTCGTTAAACTGCCTTCGCGAGAAGGGCTTCAATTTACGGTTCATCGTCGCTTAAGGCGCCTTCTGAGAACTGAGTCTGTTGAGAATGACTGCGCTTTCGTGGAAGACACACATGAACTCAAGCACTTACACCTTATGTGATTTTTCTTTTTTTTTTTTTCTGACAGAAAGAGAATTGTTGAAGGGAAACGTACACTCGCCAAGAGAAAAGCAAAATAAAACGTTTTTTTATATGTTTAGGTCCCCATTACGGGTGCCTTGTTATGAAGGAATGAATGTATGCTCGTCATCAGTGACATCCATGCACCTCGTTCTGTAAGGCACCTGTATTGTGTGCCGAAACGTCAAAAAAAAAATCTTTTTTTTTGTTTTGTTTTTATGTTGGGGAGCTCACGTTTCTCTTCAACCATCTTGCGAGGGCCCAGGACGCGGCCCGAGCTCAAGGCATTCTGGAATGAGGACGCCTCTCCAAAGCTGCATTAAGACATTAAAGATGTTTATTCTCTTTCTCTTTTCAACCATCTTCTTATAGTTATCGAAGATGAGATTCCGTCGAACCGAGCTTGATTAAAGAATGAAAAGAAACGCAATGCCGAGTACGTGGTCGTACTTCGTTATTAAACGAGTTGAAAGCCTTGCTGCTTTGGAACGTAAACAGCTTAGAAGAGAAAACACAAGCGGGTTTCCGTACGCACTCACTTATTTTCAAATAACGAAAAGACTATAAGTGCGGCATGTGCTTTAATAAGCCTTGCCGCTGTTGAGATGGTCGAGAGAGAATGCGAAGAGAGGAAAGGCAGGGAGGTCAACCAGACGAACCTCCGGTTTGCTACCCTACACAAAGGGCAAGGGAAGATGGCAGCTTTAAGATAATGTAGGCGGATGTTTCGACGGATATGATCTTTCTCTGTGAGCAGTGAAGATCGCCTTACGTCTTCGCACAACACCTGCCGCTTTCATTTCGTCATTTAATTACTAATGAATACAGGTATATGTCGCCTTGTCAACTTCTTTGCTGAAGATGCCTGGGATACGTTCGTGCTCGCTATGGTGCTGCAATTATGTAGGCGCTTTTTCTCGACTTTCAAAGATACACGTGCGTTGGACTGATCTACGCCTAAAATGGAGAATGGTTGAAAATTGAGCTCGTTGGTACATTTTGAAACTTAATTGGAGGAACAAGATGGACTATGGGACTAAATATATGGCAATATAAAATGGACTTTGGACAAACATCTGAAAGTATAGGGCCTTGTATTGATGTCCGCAGTTTACTGGCGTTTTCTTTACAGTTTTCCACGTCAATATTGCTCCGTTTCAGTTTGACAGGCAGATTCTGTCATAAGTGTTTAATAATTTAAAGGAATCTCGAGGATTTAACGATGCTGCTGCAGTGTCGAACGCCAATATCCTGGCATCACTGTCCTTGTCACGACCATGTTTATTTTCCTCTTTCGTTACCTTGTATATTCCTCTTCTTCAAAAAAAAAAAAAAAAAAGAAAAGAGAAAAAAAAAACACGTTGCAGGCTATGTAAAGCGCATCAGCTCGTGCCAACCTCTCATCCTTTCTCCAAGTAAATTTCACTCTTTCTTTTTAGCACTTGCAGTTCTGACAGTTGCAAGTTAAACAGATGCGGCATGATGGCATGGAGCTGCGAAAAGGCCCACCCGTAATTCACTAATACTTCAAAGAGAGGAGCCATGATATTCACAGATCGGCTCACAGTGTAGAATCCAAACTGACTCTCGTTAGAATGTTCTTTTTCTTCACCGACTGAGGCACAAGCTTGCTCTCAAGAGCGCTTGTGAACCTCTTGCACACACACTTGCACGTTACAGCCCGCACCTAACCAAGAAACCTTGCGCTCAAGGCAGGCTGCGCACGTAATGGATTACTAGTGGTGAAATTTCAACTAAGTCGTGTTAGTTATTCACGTCTCAGCAGGGGAGCTTCAGATTTCAGTTTTTATTTGCTTTTTTGTTAAATGCGAGCCCGCAAGTTCCGGTGGAACGAAGTGTCACGTGAACCCACCAGACCTGTAGTGCACAAGCAGAAACCTTTCTTTTGCACTCACGGCGTACTAATGAAGTGCAATCATCTTTGCCAGGTGAGCTAGTGAATGGTGGCGCCAGCCAATGCCATAAAATCAGGGACCAATTCGTCACGCCGTCAATTCAAGCAAATGCGTTTTGTTTCCCACCAGTTCGAGCGCATGCTCCGGATGTTGCCGGTTTCGTTCAGCCCGTGAGGCCAACGTGTGCGCTTGCTTAAGCGCTGCTTGTTCCTCCGCAGAAGCTTTTCTGCGCGCGAACAGGCACGGCACTCGGGAGCTCTCAGTGCATAGAGTCTTCTACAAAAATTACCAGAGTTAAACTTTGGCGCTGCGATCGCACCGCTACCGCAGGAATGATGGTTAGAGCGTGGATTCGTCTAATATTCGTGCCTTGAGCTTCGAACGTTCTTGTGACGTTATTTTTGCTACGTTTCATCATTCTACATTTCGCAAGACCTTACAGTTTTCTAAAAGCAGCAACGCAGTAAAGTATCTGGCCAAATGCGTAATCATTGCAAATAGTTGCTTTTTATCACGCAGTACTTTGTTGAAAATGATGAGTTTGCAAAGTCACGAAGCCGTTTGAAGCCAAAAGGACAAAGTTTACGCAAATCCAGATAATCTATACGATCATTCTCAAGCTGGATAAATCGCCGTGCATGCAGCTTCCATGTGCACTAGCACCGCAGTTCCATCTAGTACTTTTTGTAGGTAAGTCTATGCCATCGTACACTGCGGGATGTCTGTAGAGTGCATTGTTTTCCTACCATGCTCTGCTAAGCAATGCAGGTCGCTTAACTCGCATCCATCATCGCCACCGAAGCCAGCGCGCGCGCAGTGGAGTGGCACGCGATGCACGCGCAGACACCGTCTCGATCGTGACGCTGTGCGCTCGTATGGGCTTCGGCGAACAACACGCGGCTATACGAGAGCGGAGTTCGTGATTTGCGATGGTAATGCCCAGGGCGGGGCACGCGACCGGTCTGCGTTTGTTTCTGCGCATGCAATGTGGTGTGTGCGCGCACCGCATTGCATAACGATGAGCCTGCGCGCCGTGTGCGGTGTGCCCTCGGGTCAGAAGAGAATGGCTTCGGTAACTACTGTTGAAATACTGCTGCTGCTGCTCGTCTCTCGACGACGCGACGGCGTTTTTAGTCACCGTTAAATTAGTTGCAGTTACTGGCTGCTGACAGCGGTGTCAATTGTGATCTCATCGAAACCATGCACTAACATGCGAGCGTATACAGTGGAGCCTATATGTTATCTTTGGCTCTCTTTTGTGTGTCTGAAAGCACGGTATACGAGCGTTTTCATTCACCATGTATTGTACTGAACATACCAGAGATCACGTATTGAAATCATCGTTGCGCAAGTTGAGCTTGAGATCGCGGGATCGAATCCCAGGCCGCCGCAGTCGCATTGCGATAGTTGCGAAATGCAAGAACGCCTTTGTACTTAGAGTTAGAGAGAGAAAGAGAAATAGAAAAGAGTAAAGGCAGGGAAGTTAACCAAACGCACGTCCGGTTTGCTTCACTGCACTGGGGGAAGGGGATATAGGGATGAGAAGAGAGAGAACACAGTTTCGCGCACACTTGAAGGTTCGCACCGAGTATACAAACGGTCGCCAAGATCTGTCGACTTTAGGTGCATGCTAAAGTTACAGCGTTGTTGAAACCTATTCTGGGAATACCCCACTACGACGTCCCTAATAATCAGATCGTTGTTTTGGCGCATAAAACAACAGAATTGAAATTAACACATAAATATTTCGGCCTGATTGACTGAGCACCCGCCAACACTGCTCAGTCGATTTGGAGCCACAAAACCGTTGTATTTGGCAGATCAGTCGAGTGTCAAGAAACACGCATACATTTTTTTCAGAGTCAGGCTCGTCTACTAATGTATTCAAATACACATTCCAATCTTCTATTATGGAATTTCTCTTTCTCTAACACCAAAGCTTTGACAGAAGACTACCTTTTCAGTTAGCACCTGACCGACACATCATTCAGCTAAAGCGCCTTTCTCTTATGCATATTTTAATTTAAGCACGTCAACTGCCATCCCTACACACCGGGCATGCTGTAAGAAAAGAGGAAGCGTTTGAACGTTCAGCTCTTTCTTTCTCACGGTCTTGGTACCACTGAGCGGCGCTATAATTTTTTCCATTGATGCAACATCATCGTAAGACGTACTCACCGTTTACATCGCACATATGACGTGCATGCTTATACGAGGTCAAAGAAAGCGTCTGCTGTATCTAACTTGGGCCCGAATTCACAAAAACTTCTTCCGCTAGAATTGTTCGCAAGAAAGAATTTCAGCCAATCCGGATGCAAGACATATTATCTAAGGCGGTTGGCCAATGGCAAAGAGCACTTACGAAAGAAGCGCTTTGTGAATCTGGCCCCTGGTGAATAGTGCAAGCACAAGGGAGCCAGACCACTGGTTCTGGAACTATGTGAAGCAAAAGGGGCGTGCGACAGAAAAGCAAGATGGTCCTCAGTGTCTTGTTGCGTGCGTGTTGGCCATTACGGTCTTCTGTGGCCGTAGCCGTAGATCATACTCAGACTTGAGTTCTCGCGCTAGGACCGCGCCGGACACGCTGCCAGCACTCATTGCAAAGCACGCAACAATGCCTAGGCTCTATTAGTAAGGGTTCCTCCACTTTATGTGACATTGAAGAGGTTTTTTTTTTTTTTGCTTTCTTTTTAAGCGAAGCTTTATAGGCTCAGAAGTGTCGGCGGTGTCACGCTGAAAAGTGGGCCGATCCTGGCGATAGTGCAGAAAGGGTCCAGGCACATACCAGGGACAAAGAAGAAAGAAAGAGAGAGAGAAAGGAAGAAAGAGAGATAAAGGAAAAATGAGAAAGAGAGAGAAAGAAAGAAATAGAGAGAGGGAAAGAGAGAGGGAAAGAGAGAGAGAAAGAGAGAGAGAGAAACAAAGAATGAAAATCATCACGAAGGTCACATACACACACGGCAAGCTTCGCTTACCCCCATTTTATCGACAGGGGAAGGGCTGATTTTTTAATTTTTTTTGCTAAATTGCATTTAAGCGCAAAATGTAGGTCAGCTTAGGGTAGTTTATAATTTTCGAATGAACCTTCGAAGGACGTGGCATGTTCGTAATATTGCAGGTGGTGGTGGCAGTCGAACGGTGGTCATTCATTAGGCTATAGTGGTACCTTTTTTCTATCTGAATCAGGGACGATGCCCGTATGTTCTTTGTTGTGGGGAGGGGGGGGGGGGTGTAATGTGGCCGGCGCAATGATATATCTACTGTGACGAGACTTAGCATTGTGAAACATCGCAAATTGACGGATGATAGTTGTTTTCAGCCACTTCAGTCAGTGGATGAAGAGTCATTTCATACTTGATTTTGTTTTTATCCATTCGTATTCGACCATACAACACCCAGAATCACAGCGGCTTGCTTTATTATCTGCGTCATATTAGTCACACTAATGTGCACGCACACTTCCAGTTACAGGGCTGCTTCGCGATCAGTGCAGGTTGATTTCTCTGTTCGGATGTCTATAGCGTCAAAGGCGTCTATGTCACTTAGGTTCAGTGATTCTGCTGTGGCTTTTTTTCACTGCCAGAACCGCCAGGTTCTTGAACCTTTCGTCGGAGATTCTGGTTCGCAGGTATACGTCGCCAGGCGGAGTATTTAGGCACGAGAATGTATGCTCGCAAGCAGCACTCGATGCGGGAATTGTCAAATCTATGACACAAAGTTTGTAACACTCGCGAAGCGCTATTTGAAATGTATCTAAAAAATCAACGAACATTAGCATTATGGCCACTTTGCAGTTTTATTTTTATAAACTTCCAGAACCTTGGGAAGAAGCTTCATCACGTGTATTCCACTTCATTGCGAGTACTCCTCTTCGTTACTGCTTTCGAGATTGAGTTTATTCGTGCGCGCCTCCTCAAGATATAAGGGTGTAAGGAAAATAATTTAGGTGAGGCGCCCGCCAACCCCTGGCGCCATCCCTGATCTTAAATCAAAAGAGCTTGGGAATGACTGCGCACCAATAACGGCTATTGGTGCCAAAGCATAGGTGATACTCGCTGTCGACCTGACGCGTGCGAACCTGAATACAAGCACACTCACTGCAACATATAATGTGTAGCAAATTTTCAGCCGGTAAATTCTGGGACTAGTGCCATATCGTTACGAGCAGGCAGTGTAAAATATCCGTAAAAGCAGCTAATCTGATAGTACAATATGCCGGTTGTCGCAAAATTCCACGCACACTATAACGACACTCTTCCAGGCAGGTGAACGCGCTCCACTTGATGCGACCGTATCAAACCTTCCCTTGGCGCTAGGTGGCGCGGAGGTGGTCGTGCGAGACTTTCTCGCCGACACGCTTCCATCGCATGCATTTTTTCGGACCGCTTGTTCCGACGCACGCATGCGTGAGAGCATAATCTGGCGATTATGTAGATATGCGGATTAAGAAAAGTGAAAGAAAAAAAAAATATACAGGGAGCAACCACGGGACTAAAAGTTAACCGCGACAGCGGCAGGGATTCACGAACCGCGAAGAATAAACGCACGTCTCGGTACTTTGGTTTCCGAATGAGCCACATGTCGTGCGCACGCTTAGTTAAGCCTCGTTTGCCTAATAAAACAAAGATGGCGGAACGAACGAGCGTTGTCTCGCGGTATATATAAGACGATAAGGACGGGCACTGCGTGACGGTGCCACGATGCGTGTACGCGCGTATATAATGCAGATCAGGAACATTTTTCACCGGATAGAAATGATTACTTCCTCGCCACTCGTGTACACTCAATGAACAGTTCGCGTGCACAGCGTGCGGACGACTTCTTGTTGCCAGCTCCGAAGGACGGCGTCTCGAGAGATGCGTGCCTGAGGGGCATAAAGCCGATGTTGGTGTGTATACGGAGAAAGCTGAGTGTGTGTGTGTTGCGCGGCTCCGTAGGGGAAGACAAGCGAATGACGTTCAGATGGTGCTGCCGGTGCGCATTGCCTTTGCACACGCTGTCCCACGATGTCCTGCGTGAGCGCGGATTTCGCCCCCTCGAAAAACTTGGTGCCGCTGTCTTTGTCGCTCCTGATGCGCTCTTTACACGCGCAAAAAGATGCCCTGCTCGCGTGAGCGTAGGCACTCTCCCGGTTGCTTTGGTCGCAGAGCCAAACGCGGGCGGGAACAGCTGTCCCTTTGTGTAGTTCCCCAGAGGCTGTCGCGGAGATTCAACCGGCTGATGGGAGGGTTCGTAGATCTAATCCTCGAACTGTGGACTGCACTGGAAGTCGCCGGTATACTGTGGCTTCGGCTGCCCTTTTCGAATTCCGTCGGAGCCGGGTTCCCAAAAGGCTACTCTTATGCAACCTCGGCTCTTCAATGCCTGCAGCGAATCGGCTGTTCTTTCTTCGGCGTCTCGTCGGCTTGTCGATCGGGGATAGCCATCACGCACTGGGCAGTCACTGGGCGTTCTTACTTAAAGAGACATTAGGGTTAAAAAACTAAAGTATGTTCCCTGTCTAAGATATTGTTTTCAAACCCCCGAAACCTTTGTTTAGCAAGAAAACGTGAGTATTTAACGGATAAAAAAGTAGGAGGTCAATCCGGAATTTCTCTGTGTTGATATGTCTGAGGAGTGGTATAGACGGCCAATACGGATGTCACAAATTACTGGACATTTTGGCGACATTGGCAATCTCTTCTGCCCGGAAATTCGCGGAAGCTTTTTGGTTTCGCCAGCCATAAACAGCCTTGGTTATTTTTTTAGTGTTGTCGGTGACCTCACGGTAAGTTTATTCTTGTTAATCCGAAAGATGCGTCGCTACCTGTATGTTAGTTTTGCATAGTTGCGTAGGCATACCAAACTTCTGCAGGAAGTCAAAACAACGTGATAGGGCTGTACGTTGTTGAGATTAATTAGATTTTGCATTATTTTCGCTCTTAGTCATTGCTACTGATGCTGCCATGCGCGCCGCATTTGTGGCCAGAAGCAGCCACTCACTGCAACAGATGATATCAGAAACGGAAAATTAAATGGATGGTTACGGAATAGTCACGACCACATGACCAACTTCAGAGACAGGCACATGACCTACCAATACGGTTGAGTAGTTTCCTTGTGTCTCTTTAACATACACTTTGTCCGGATTGGCCAGGATGCTTTGAAGTCAACGCAAGAACTTAAACGGGTGTAGAGAGCTTTGTTTGGACTTAGTACGTGAGCCGTGTTCGTTCTGAGGTTGGTCACAGCGCAACGTTATGAGTGGCGAAGTGTGTTTCAACTTTGCAGTGGTGCGGGATGGCGCTCTGCTAAGTGGCAATGCGAAGGTGGTGCGAGTGAGTGAGTGAGTGAGTGAGTGAGTGAGTGAGTGAAATAACTTTATTTACATCCAGAGAAGACGCAGGGGAGACCCCGTGTCACCCGGCTAGTCCCACGTAGGGACCGAGTGACGTAATTTGAGCACCAACTCCTAACAAGAACGTTATCAGACATGTTTGAGGAAACACAGCTGTACATATGGTCGAGCACTGCCGCAACGTGTCCGTACTACGTCTGAAAAGGCTGCAATGTGGCAACGAGAAGAAATGTTCACTCATTTCTAAACGCGCATATTTATTCGGTAAATATGAGTTCGTAGTGCAGAAGTGTGTATCACTCTTACCAGTTCTTCCTGAATTTGTCTTATGAGCTTCTCATAACCGTTTCTCTAGCATCGATCCACCAGTACAGACAGCGGAGCGTGGGCTTCGTATGAGAGGCTCGAAAGGGACCTAAATCGATAGCAGTCTACTATACTGTATCATATTTCAGATGAGGAAACAAACTTTACTGGCCAGAAGCGACCACAACTGCAATGAGAGAGGTAGCAAGATATGAACTAAGAGGAAAACAGGATAGCGAGGAAAGTTGACCACAAGGTAGGATCCGGCTAGTTTAAAATTAATTGCTGGTGTTTAACGTACCAAAGCAACTCATGGGCTATATGAGAGGTGCCGTAGCGGGGTTGCCTGGTTAATTTTGACCCCCTGGGTTCTTGAATCTGCGCCTAAAGCATAGTGCACGAGTTTTTGCACTCTCCATAGATAGGAATGCGGTGGTCCCGGCAGGAGGTCGAAACCGCGATCGCCTATCTAGCAATGCAACACCATCTATCCGCTGAACCACCACGGTGAGTTCCGGTTTGCTACCCCACGTGGAGGGAGCGCAAAATGGGAATAAATTATGATAGGTAAATAAAGCACAACAGGGGAACAATTCTGTAAGAGTCCACATAGAGGTCTGTCCATTTCGGCCGATGCTGATTGGCTGGAGCTGCCCGAGTGATGAGAAGACAAGTGCCCCCAGCCAGTCTTCTTCTCGCTCGTACAGCTGCAGCCAATCAGCGAAAGCCGAAATGGACAGTCCACTAGGTGGACTCTTACCGAATAGCGCCCCAGCATTAGAAGAAGTAGCGCAGGTCACAGACACAAGGAGCTGAAATCTGAGCGCTTACCTTCGGGGAGAGTGTAGCTTCCATGTGACGTAAGATCTTGCTCGATGCCTGCTGACGGTAGCGAATGAAGTTATTTGGCTCTATAAAACGTGTTGGGTCATTCTTTTCTGAACTCTCGCCAACGACACGGCGTGAATAACAATGTTCAATTTCTAGTTTTCAATTCCTCAAGTCTCATTCGAAACCTCCGCTCCAGCTATGTTAACGAACTCTCATCCCAATCTAGATGGGTCACCCCCACAAGTGATCCGTCAGGCATGAAGCTCTCTTAAAAGAACAACCGCGTTTAGATGTGACTTCAACAGTGCACCTTCATTAGACAGAAAAAAAAACACGAAAAAAAAACACCCACATCATCTATGATGTTAGAATAATCAAAATGGGAACAAAATGTGCATTCCGTATACGTAATCAGCACATCCGTTCCGAGTCCGTCATTAACGACGCTATAGAGTAAAGATCATTCATCGCAGGAGCTTCACCGTTCCCGTAATTACGCGCAACATTGTGTTAAAACAGCTGCCGCTCGCTTTGACCAGGGCTTGACGAAAGTTGATGAAAGAGTCAGTTATAACAAAAGCCGATTTTATTTTATTCACGCGAAATTACAGCAGAGAGGACAGTCTTCGCCCACTTAGTCTAATACTGGTGATTAATGAACCTGCACAGCCAAGCTCGGGTACGGTAAACATTCTGTACACAGCGACCATCTCACGGAAGTGAAGAAAAAAATCTGTCCACGGCTAGCTTCCTTGGTTTTTAGCTCGTTTCCACCGGCAGTATAGAACTAGCACCACGCACCTTGAGAAATTGCCGGAGGACAAGCTTTAACTCACGCTTGGCGTTGTATCTCGACTCGCGGTGTATAGCCGCAATTAATCTCTTTGTTCGCGCGAATTATGATAATTATTTACTTCGAGGCTGTCAAGCTCGGTCGCGCGTGTTCACGCTCCACTCAGGCCACTGCGTGTATAGCATGCCTCGCGTGAGTAAGTGAGGTTAGCCTGAGGCTCGGTTGAAAAATGACGCTTCGCGGTCGCAACCGCAACGCAGATCATTTCCTCGGGACAACACAATTTGTCAACCGTTTCCGTTGTTTGCATGTAGCTTTTCCATTGTTTGTCGTTGCCTTGTATGCTCAGTGGGGTACACAAAAGGCGCAGTATACTTGCACTAGTGTTGGGGTTTCTTTGTTTGTTTTTGCTAGTACGGTCTGCAGGTTTCAACACGTGGGTCGCGGACATCCTCGCGGCGTTTGTTTGCTTGCTTAGTGTCTTTGTTGAAGGCTCCTTTGACTTTAGGGTGAGTGAACTTCCGTGAGATTGGGGTACTTTCTTTTTTTTTTCATGTGTCATAGCTGTGTGCGCGTGAGACGCGGACGAGAAATTATGCCACTTCCGTTTTGGCACTTTGCTTAAGCAGGAAATGGTGTCACGGACATTAGTGTGCGTGCGTGCGTTGTGCGTGTGTGACGAAGCATGACGAATCGGAAAGCAAGAATAAATTACTTGAAAGTTATGGAAAGGGGACGTAAACATATGCTATATATGAATGAACTGATGGAGAGTTATCGGATCTTTTACAAAGGCGTTTTTTTCTTCTCTTCTTTCTGGTAATTCCAGCTAACTTATAATACCACACAAGGGCGGTCAGGCTTGAATTGACAATATCGCGCAAGAGATTAAGATACAGAGAAGGCCATTCCACAATTACGATATGTATATGCAGTTTCCGCCGCTTGGAAAGAGATATGAATAATGCATTCCATATACAGGCGCACGCTTGCACATGAAGCAGCAACTAAGCAATACAGAACAAAACGACTACCCGCTTCAGCCGGACGTTCGGGCGCCATCGCGACGCTTACACTGGTTATTATAGTTACGCTGACAAAACGGCCTCAGCATTCGTTTCACGTGCGTGCTCAGCTTTGACCGCAACAAAAAAGTGGAGCCATTTTTCCTTTCGTTTCACCCTCTCCCAAAAGGTTCATTTGGCTCGGACTCATCCATCGCGAGGAGTCGCCGCAGCTCGCATGCGTACACAGAGCATCCGCTTCGAAAAAGAGGAACGGCACCTTCCGTCGCTGCGGCGTTCGGGTCATTCGTCATGACCACTTTCTCCGCTTCGGATTTTCCACTGCAGAACGAGCATCAGCCGTGGTTCGCTTTTACACAGTCTCTCGCTCTCTCACGCATTTTCAACTAGCAGAACAGGCTCTCTCTCTCGCAGCGGCGTGCCGTAGACATGACTCTCCGGGACACCTCTCGTGTCCCGTGTCCATCAGTTTTAGTTCTTTCACCTGCTCTCTCTCTCCCCTCCACCCCCCCCCTCCCACCGTTCAGTTCCTTACTCTCTCTCTCACTCCTTATTTCCCTTTCAGGTCGTCCTTGCCGTGTCGAGGTGCCCCGTATTGGCCATTACGTGGAAGCGTATTCATTTGGCTCCGGCTTGTTTGTCTTGCGGGTATTTTTTGTGTGGCTCGGCCGAGGCTAATCATTACTCGGCGACCTCCAGGGGGGCCCGGCGTTCTTTGTTTAAACAGTGGGCGGAGTCCAGTTGAAAGGCGATATTTCACCTGCCCAGTTCTGCCTGAATCGTTTTGTATGTTTTCCTCCTCTCTCTCTTTTCAGTCTTGCTTAGTTCTGGCAACGTATACAGAATGACTGGTACGTTCTCCTTCGCGTGCGTTGACTTTCGAACGCTGCTGACTGAATACAGAGGGCCGTGCCTGCCAGAGAGAGTGTTGGGAGAGAGGTACGAAATAAACGAGAGCATTTGTGTAGCACTGTATCCTACTCTTGCTCGTACACAGTACGAGCCCGCATGTAATGCTTACAGCTAGAGAGAAGACCACAGTATACGTAATTATTAAGAGAAAGGGAAGGCGACGCATTTGTTGGGTTCAATCCCATGTATAGGCGCGTGCCGACCCCCAGAACTCTAGGGCACGTCTCGTGGCGCCATCTCTCGGCAGTCCGCCGCGTGACTCGGCGTAACAGAATGTCAGTGGAATGGAAAATAATGATTCCGCATGAAAACACACGATTTCCTGGCCCTCGCTTTTTTATGTTATGCAGAGAAGCTGTCCATGGTGCACAGTGCCAGACTTTCACTTTCTAAGTTATGTTCAGATGCTTCCAGAGGCACTTTGATATTTTATATAGAGCCCATAAAGAGCCTCTAAGGAATGTAACTGCAGTGACTGATGGTTATGATCTCCTACGGTGCATAAAACAACAATGGCCATTTCAGATACCTTTATGTCATAGTTTCTAAAGCACGGAAGTAATTCGTATTGTCCCTTCGGAAAGGAACTTCCATGGCTCTTTTGGGAGATTCTGTTTCAGAAATGGCAGAATAGTGGATGTGCCACCACCCGTCATTTTGTTGAATTCATGATCGTCATAACCATCAGCGTATTTACGTATACTGCAGGGACAAAGACCTCTCGCACAACCTTCGTTTATTCATACCCTACTCAAACAAACCGCTTCTCTTGCCTGTGAAATTCATAATCTATGTTGTCCTGTGCCACCCTCGGGTGCGTGTCTGTTCATATAGGGCTCGTTCTCCAATATTATCATAAAGTTGTCTTCCCATCTCTTATCTTTAAGCCTGTACACTCAAAATACGAAGAAAAACAGGGGAAGAAGTCATCATCATCATCATCATCATCATCCACTGCAGGACGAAGGCTACTCCCTGTGACCTCCAATTACCCCTGTCTTGCGCTAGTTGATTCCAACTAGTGCCTGCAAATTTCCTAACTTCATCACTCCACGTAGTCTTCTGCCGTCCTCGACTGCGCTTCCCTTCTCTTGGTATCCATTCTTAACTCTAATGGTCCACCGGTTATCCATCCTACGAATTACATGGCCTGCCCAGCTCCATTTTTTCCCGCTTGATGTCAACTAGAATATCGGCTATCCCCGTTTCTTCACTGATCCACACCACTCTCTTCCTGTCTCTTAACGTTACTCCTATGCTTTTTCGTTCCATCACTCTTTGCGCGGCCCTTAACTTGTTCTCGACCTTCTTTGTTAACCTCCCAGTTTCTGCACCATATGTTAGCACCGGTAGAATGCAATGATTGTACACTTTTCTTTTCAACGACAGTGGTAAGCTCCCAGTCAGGATTTGGCAATGCCTGCCGTATGCACTCCAACCCAATTTTATTCTTCTGTGAATTTCTTTCTCATGATCAGGGTCCCCTGTGAGTAACAAGCCTAGTTAAACGTACTCCTTTACAGACTCTAGAGGCTGACTGACGATAAAGAATTATTGTTCCCTTGCCAGGCTATTGAATGTTATTTTTGTCTTCTGCGTATCTTCAGCCCCACTCTTACACTTTCTCGGTTAAGGTCCTCAATCATTTGCTGCAATTCGTCCCCATTGTTGCTGAATAGGACAATGTCGTCTGCAAACCGAAGGTTGCTGAGAAATTCACCGTTGATCCTCACTCCTAAGCCTTCCCAGTTTAAGAGTTTGAATACTTCTTCTAGCTATTAGACTGGGAAGAAGTACTTCAGCTTAATGCAGCATCTGGTTGCCTGCAGCTTTGAGAACCTTAATTAAGCACATGACCATGGCCTCCGAGATTGAGAGCGCTGCCCCAGATTTCGGAGGCTATGGTCATGTGCTTCGGGTTCTGAAAGCTGCAACTACATTCCGCATTAAGCTGAAGTACTTCTTTCTCTCTCGCTCTTCGTATTTTGACCGTACACAGTCGAACTCGGATATATCGAACCCACATATCACGGATTATTGTGTATAACGAACAGCAGTAAAGTCCCCTTGAAAATTTTTGTATAAAATTTTTATTTTATATATCGAATTACCTATATATCGAACAATTTTGTGATCTCCTTCAGATTTGATGTATCCGGGTTCCACTGTATATGTAAAGTTAGGAGGTACTGGCGATATTGCGCTGGCGATATCGGCAGCCATAGTATGATGCAGCCATACTGGATTGATGTGGAAAAGGTCGGCCCATGCACCAACCAAAGCTGTTGGGTAAATAAACCTAAGATAACCGTGAAGTTGTGCTTCTCAATTTTCTAAATACGCTTGGCCCATTGAAAAATCCAGTATATATATATATATATATATATATATATATATATATATATATATATATATATATATATATATATATATCAGCCCATATTTATGTTCACTGCAGGACGAAGGCCTCTCCCTGTGATCTCCAATTACCCCAGTCTTGCGCTAGCTGATTTCAACTTGCGCCTGCAAGTTGGAATCAGGTGGACAGGACTACAGTGTCTATATATATATATATATATATATATAGACACTGTAGTCCTGTCCACCTGAGCTTGTATGCTGAAACGACTACAACAGTGGGGGAAACAGACCGAGATGGAAAAGACGAGGGCCTATTGTTGACCAGCACTGTACCCGGTTTGCTATCTTTGATAAGGGAAAGGAAAAAGAGAATCTTCAAGATGTAGTTTGTTTAACAACCATGAAATTGAACTTGAAGAAACTTGCATATTCTTGGACTGGAGCCAGGGAGTGTTGTCATATGTGGAGGGGCCTAAATTCTTGAAAGTAAAGGGGGGAAATTAATTAATAAAACAGCATGTTAATACACATACCACATGTTCGATGAACGACAGCGGAACCGCCACGTGGTGTTTAAACAGTGAGAAAGCTCTGTAATGGACGGAAGCTTAATCTACATGCTGGGAATTTCATTATTCGATTTTCGAAGGATTGAATCGTTCTTACACGGTCCTCTTAGCCCTACTGAAATCCCATAATCTACGCTTCCAGATTTCGATGTACCAGACCGCGTTCAATGGGTATCGAACATCAATTGCTGCGCCTAATGCCTTTGAGCCATGGGATAATCCGCTGCTTGTGACGCAGCAAAATTCTGTGAGCCCTGTCTTGCTATACATGCCCTGTCTTGCTATACATTTCTTTCCTATTAGAATAGTCATCAAAACGAGGTTGCTGCCGCATTTGGAGTGCGAACTTTCAGGAACAGGATAATACATCACGTTCTCAAGTGACAGGCGACCTCTAGTTGATGCAGACGTGGAGTTCGTAGTGTGTCAATTGTCAATTATCCTTCTGTACCAATGCACTTACGATAAGCAGTCAAACAGTCCCAGGGAAGTAGCGATATGAAAATCGTGGATACAATCTCGATGAAGTCGCAGACACGCACTCCAAGACATACGAAATGATGCACACGTTTATAAGAGTCCTCAGCACTGCATCAAGGAACAGACGTACGAAACATCTTCGATCCGTTTATCTCTCACCATCAGAGCCGTTATCGCGCAGACTCTTCCTCTTCTGTCCACACTGCATCCGTGTAGTCGTCCAGCGTTTTTGTTTTTCCATTCCTAATAGGAATGGCTAACAGTGCGGCATGCAATTCGTGCGGGTGCGATGAGACGCTTAGAGCACCTTCTGTGTCATTGCCCAGCTTTTGACGCTCAACGACGGATTCTTCAAGCTCAACTCAGCATGTTAGATAGCAGAGTGCTGTCAGAGGAAAAGATTCTGGGACCATGGCCTACGCATTCTTGCATGCGAAAGGCCACCAAAGCTCTTCTTCACTTCTTGAAGGAGAGTGGACTATAAGCACGCTTGTGCCAGTGGACCTTCCTCTGCGGCTGACTGTGTGAATGACTGGCTCTTTATGATTTTTTATATTCTTGCTCCTTATCTATTCTTCCCCCTTCCCTCTCCCCAAGCGTAGGGTAGCCAACCGGGCACGTCCTTGGTTAACCTCCGTACCTTTCCCTTCTCGTTTCTCTCTCGCCAAATATATCGAGAACATCCGGCCGTGACTGCACAAGGAACTAGCGTAGTGGAAAAAAGTCAACGTCTAGAAACACAAACACAGCAACAAGACGGGGGCATTCCAGTTCTAGCTCGTGCTCGACAACAGCGCATGCGCAACGAATGGCACCTGTCAAAAAGGCACCGCGCGTATAACTTGCGACCTGCAGGCAGCGGTACTCACCTGCGCGAAGAATAAAGCTCAACGTGGAGAGGGCGCGCGTTCAGCAGAGGCCTGGCTATTCCTCTCTCCGGGCGCAGTTCCACCGTCGTTCATTTAGTCTGGCTGTGGCACATCGTTGGGGCTTGCTTATCGGCTAAACAAACAGTCACCTCGCGCGCCCAGTGGCTGCCCATAGCGCTGTTCCTTTTCCGACGAATTTGCCCCCCCCCCCCCCCCCCCCCTTCGACACAGAAACAACCAGGGCGGGCGTGTCACTCTATGCATACGTCCGGCACACCACAGAGCCCCTCCCTTTCAAAAGAGAGAGAGAATAGAAACTACAGACTGTAGGAACGCACACACAAGCGCACGAGCATGGACGAAGGGTCCGATGGTGCGTGCGGTGACCGAAAATCTATCTTCCGGGACTGCTCGGCGGTGCGCTGCGCAGGGGAGATCGAATCTTGCGGAGGCCCTCGAGGACTGGCGGTACCGTACCGAGAACGGGGGAAAGGGGGAGAAGGACGCAGGGATGCGTATACTACTAACCGCCGCCGCACAGCGTGTATACGCTGTACGGTGGTTATCTCCGAAATCCTGGAATGCGTGCGAGTCGCACCAGTGTGTGTGAGCAGCGACAAGTCGAGGCGCCCAAAGCGCTATCGTCGCGGATCGTGGACACCCGACTTGGCAGCTGCTGTGATTCGGGCGGGCAGCTTACGCGATTTACTATAGGACATGGAGGATCGGATTGGCGAAAGTAAACCTGCTTGGCTTCTTCCGTCGTCGTGCGCGACTTACGCTTTACGAACGGAGGGATTGAGGTGCCGTTATTTATCTTGCTCGGTTGAGATTGAAGTAAACGAACCGAATAAATTAAAGGAGCATGTCAGGCTTGGTTAGGCTAACCTAACCCCTCCAGTTGTCAATAAGTCTTACATAACAGAAAACCAAGAGAAAGGAGGCTATAACAGAATTTCGGCCAGGTTATATGTGTAGAAGTATAAGTGTACGCTTTCCTTTCCGGCACACTTTAAGTGCGCGGCGTGGATTTTGTCCCACTTATGTCTCTGCTTCTTTGCGGTGTCGCACCAAAATTATGGCAATAACGCTGCACATTCCCACTAGGATGCCGTGCTGCAGGAGCGTTGGAAAACACCGCAAGACTACCTTTCGACGATTATTATACGGGCCCGCAGACTCGGTCAGTCGGGGGCGTACTCTACCATGTTGTATGATCAGTCTCATTATTGTGAAGATTGAAGTCTCGGGAAGCGTAAGTGCATGGTGCCCACTTCGGGTACCAGACGTGCACGGTAAGTTATTTTATGCTACGTATAATATTTTTCGTTCGCGTGAGAGACTGAGCAGAGCAACAGCAATTTGGCATCGTTCGGGAGACTATATACCAGTTTCAAGTCCAGGTGAGTAACATGCTTCGTCTGGGGATGTGCAAAGTTTGGACGGAATTTTAAGCTTCCTCAAAGCTTCCTTTGCTTCCTGCTAGGTAGTCGAATGCTGCACCAAGATTGTGCAGGAAATAAAGGTCGCTGTGCCCTGAACAGGAATGGGGAACCACGGTAAGAACGTGGTTTAATTGGAGAGGGCGATTGAATGTGCTGGTGAGCAAAGTCACCAGTTGTCACCGGGTAGTGTTGACAGCGGTTTGACAACTGCACTGCTGACAGTGCCTTTTGCGTGGCGATCCGGGCCGGCAATAGTCACCGAGGCACGTGCCAAAGTGGCAATTGCCACTTTGGAAAGCAAGAAGGAGCCCCGACACTTTCCTGCGGTTTCAATGATGGACCCTTCCGGAAAGATTAGGGCCTTCATCCTCAAAAGACTCTTACGCTGAAATTATTCATAAGAGCAAATTCCAGCCAACCCTGATGCTGAACACATTATTAGTGAAGGGTGGCAGCCAATGATAACCAAGAGTACTTACGAACGAAAAGTACTGTGATTACGTAAGGCGTGCACGAGGACAGCCTTTTTCGGTAGGTTCTCACAGAGTGACATCAATGATTCAATGATTATTACGGTCATGGGCGTACTCAGCCTCGTTGCACGGTCAGTCTCATTATAGTGAACGTGAAACGGGAATGATTCTCCTTCCCCCTCAACTCAAATACGCCAGCAACATCTGGTGGCGTAGTTCTTATACCAAAAAATTAAGAAGACGCACCTGCGATCAGAACCACAGAGTACTTGGCTGCATTTGCACCTCCGGGTCCGGGATGCCTTCTGGAATAAATGAAAGCGACACCCACACCTCGGGTCGATGGTGGGCAACGAACAGATTATGCATGCCCCGCAGCTTCTGCGGTGATGTATTCTGTTCTCTGCGCCGAGTTGGACGTGCACGCCGGAAACGCATAGGGGAGAGCGCGCACGATTGTTAATAATGCAGCAACAGTGAAGAACAAGGACGGGCAAGATCGGTTGGCTTGCCCAAAAGTGAGCAGCTCCATGCGCTGCCTTAGAGGCGGCGAATGAAGGCGAAAGCCGGTTAAAGCAGGAGAAGAAGAAGAAAAAAAATTAAATCCAGAGGACGTGATCGGCAAGACACACATCTCCACGCGGGCGCCAGTGTATACACACACAGACAGGCGAAGCCTGACCCACAACCTCGAACCGCGGTGCCGTTGCCCCGAGAGAAAGATGGCCGCTCGCAGGCAGCGCCAGTTGGATAGCAGCGCGGTTCCCCGCGGTGAGAACCAATATGGAAGGGGACGGTTCTTCCTTCTGGTTCTTGTTCTTCGGCAGAAGCAGCTCCGAGTAGAGACAACGCATGGAGGAGCAGTCTTTCTTTGCCCGCGATGCCAGGCGGCCCCATCTTCGCTCCTTCCGCGGGTCCGAGCATGTGGCGTTTTCTCTCGTTGCTGTCGGACCGTGCGGAGCGGTCGCATCTATCACCGGGCGCCGGTGGGCGCCCTGGGCGGCGTCTCTGCTGCCCTCCGCTGGGGGACTGGGATCGCTCCATCAACGTCCGCCCCGGCTAGCTCTGCCTGTTCCTACGCGGAGCGCGGGAAAAACGACATGCAACAACGTCGCCGCCGCTTTGACTTCTCCTACGCTGGCCGTGGTTTCTGCGTCGCAGGGGCCGCGACCGAGGAAGGAAAGGAAGATTGGTGACACACTCCAGACGCCTGTGTATAACCTCACATATGTAGGAACGAGGGGGGGGGGGGGGGGGGGAATCACAGCGGCGCGTCTCATGCTCGTTTCGATCACCTGCGGCTTCGATTTGTCTCGGCTTATAAGTGGCGCGGCTTTTGCTCGTTGCGTTAGCACAGCTGTGCGGGACTCTTGTTCCTGGAAAGCCTTCCCGCCACCTCCGTCGTCGTCGGTTCGGTTCCGGGTTTTGGGCCCGAAAGGATGAGACAACGGTTTCGCGGTACAACCGCTACGGGAGAGAGCTTTATAGATGGGTCCTTGCGAAGTGTGTCTTTCAGGAAGTAACCTCGAACTATTTGAATGAAGCGCGACGTAGTAACAAATCATATTGTGGACGTCGGAGAGGCTCTGGTTCTTCGAGGTCACCTTTGACGTTAGGAGACGAGCTATAGAGGGGACATAAATTTGATCGGGGTGGCTAGCGCTCTCCGGTGGCTATACAAAGATGACAGTTTCTGAAGGAAACAACATCCCACATGGATCAGCTTTGCGTATTCCAATAATTCGTGGCGCCAATCAGATTATTATTATTATTATTATTATTATTATTATTATTATTATTATTATTATTATTATTATTATTATTATTATTATTTAAGTGTAACAAAGACAGAAAATAAGGTTTACTTTGCTTATTCGTGTTAACTATTGCATTAACTTTAACAGAAGAATGGATTGTAAGTTCTTCCTGCAATTATGTCTCATCAATCATGGGCTTTAGAAGCGGAAATTTTACGCTTACATTAATTCAGATACATTCATTTCGCTACATATTTTGCCAAGTGATGGTTATTGGCGGCTCCTATATGGGGTTATTAACATAATTGTGCTACCGTTTCATTGAGCAGGCGTGTGACATTCCTCGGTTTCTCCCCCTGAGGTACTGCTTCGCGGTCTCACTCGCTGCCTCGATCACTTCTTGCATATATATTTGGCAAGTCCGTCTAAATTATACGCAAGGCAGCATCGCCGTAGCGTACTTGTTCTTATATACACCACTCGAGTTCACGCATATTCACTGCTTTCCCTCTCTGTCCTTCCTAGAGGCGTCATTTTAGTTTGCAAAGCAGCCTGTGGACACTTTTGAGCCTGAACTCTTTTAAAATCAATAACTGAATTTCTAATTCGCATCTAACTCTATGGGATGATCTAGATGCTAATAACTGTCACCCTCTTCTTTGCTTTATCCGAAGGACAGCATCTGCGCAGAGGCTGCGGGATCTTATTTACGAAACCCAATATCTCGTTGAGTCGTTTCGCTCATTTAGACAGGCGCCTGCACGCACTTGCTGTCGCGAGGGGAGCTTGTGTACAGCCCGCCCACAATCCGCAGCTTTTCTCACGCGCTCACTTTCTTCGGGTCGTGACGCTCGCGTATAGGACCGCACGAGCGGTGACAGGTCGCGCGAGCGTGTACGCGTAGACGCCGCTCCAGATGCGCGACAGTTGGCAGCGAGCACGTCCGTCCCTTCTCTCGCATCTCCGCCGCTGCCGTCGCATTTGGTTCCAAGATGCGTGACGCATCGCCAACAGCTATTAGGCTCTCTCACCAACAGTCGCGGTGCCCGCCATCAGCCACGTCGACCGACGTGTCTCGCGAAGAGGACCGAATTTAGCGGCAACGCGTCGGTCTCGCAGCAGCGCCAGTCTGCAGTGGTGGAGGCAGACAGATTGCACAATGTACGCGGTTGCCTACCAGAATCTTTCTCTCGGGGCCCGCCAGATGTCGCCGCGTCGAGCGCTCCGACGGGTTCCCTATTGTTTCCCCGACGGCTAAAGCAGCCTGGTGGACCAATAAACACATCATCGGCGACGTGCGCCGTTCCTGGCGCTCTCGCGCGACTTTGCCAGCGACCCCCACGCGCTCTCCTGGCGACGCTGCTCTAGTTTCGCCTGCGACCCAAAAGCTTCGAGACGACGGCAGGATGTGTTGAGGAGAGGGCAAGCGTTTGGCATGCGAGGACGTGGTGGGCCGTTCATTGTTTATAGACCCCCCCCCCCCCCCCCCCTGTACATCACGGACAGGCGTATACATACCGAGGCGGCACCTTGTTTATTTCTGTTCGCTACCGCGACGCCCCCCTGTTGTACCCCACTTCGAGTCGTTAATGATGCTCTCGACGTCGCCGAACGAGTTCCAGCGACTCGACGCGTTGGCAACCGCCAAGTTACTCGGGGACGCGTATCAGAGTTGTTCGGTTCCTGCGGGGTCTGGCTCCTTTCTCTCCACGTGCGGAAATATTTTCTTTAGGCGCCTTGGATTACTTGCATGAGAAATTGTTTGCAGATTGAATTGAATTTGTGATATCTAACATCCCGATGCTGCACAGTGAGCGCGTTCAGCAGCAGAATCCCATAGCGCCTGAGTTATCCGCGGTGGGTGCAAAGCCCTTGTGGCGACGCCACTGTTGGGCCGAAGGGTGCCCCTAAAGGTTTGAGGAAAGATATGCACAATAGAAGAAACAAAAATTTACGCACAGTAAACTTTATCAAACGACGCTGGATGTGTAGCGGTCAGGTAGCGGTATACCTTAGGCATGCGCACGATCTCGCATAGGGTAGAGGGGGGTGGGGAACCATAAGCCTGACGGTGCTCCCCCCATCTTTTGGTGGCCGTCACAAAAGAAAAAAAAAGAAAGTGATCACTTGCACTAACTGCATGATTCATTTCCAGTGAAACATGGAGTTCCGTTCAACTTGCACATTTACTGCAGTTACAGCGCGTCACACAGAGGTACTACAGCCAAGCGTTTTCCTAAGCTGGTATCTAACGCAGTTTCGCTCACAGTCAAACAGTTTCACGAAAAGCAACTAATATGTACACTTCCCGCCTGCGGTATCATTATTACATTTTATTTTTATCCTACATAATTGCGTTAAACGATTACTAAGAGCCATGTGCGAAGTATATAACAGACTATACTGGAGCCAGGTCTTGCCGTACGGTATGTTACTGCGTTTTATGGTGCAGGTGAGGTAAACATGAAATTTGGTGTTAAAGGGAACTGGGGATTCTAACGTATATATATATATATATATATATATATATATATATATTCCTACTTTGAATTTGATAGCTGCATTAGCTTTTGTACTTAAGCATCTGCCTACTCTCTCATCCGTGCCATATTGAAGATACCCATGTATGTACTTGAATGAACGTTGCCTGTTGTTCACGCTAGTGTTTGTGATTTAGGTACCGAGCCTTGGCCTATATAAAGTTGTTCATTTCGTTCAACTTTTGAGTCTTTTTCACTCTCAACGCTGGCGCAGCCGCAGTAGAGACTGCAGTAGAGGTCGCAGACCTCTATATTATGACTAATTCTCGATCTTTGCAAATGAAAGTTCTCTTAGAAGGAGCAAGCAAAATGAACGTTGCAATGAAGCGTGCTTTTTTTGAACAGGAACATAATTGGGCCCCTTCAGCGCAAGGGTGACGAGGAGAGTATAGCCTGCATTTACAGTGTACGAGCAGCTAGCAATCCCGATGTGGTGCTGAAAGCAACTGCCGGCAGGAGAGCTTCCGCAAGGTGCCCTAGTTTTCGCACCGCTATTCTGTCTTCGGTCTTAAACTGTCAGCCAGCAAAGCCCAAGTGCGGACGCAGTACACTTTCAGGGCTCTTCGTCGTCACTTCAACTGAGATATAGGAGCTTCCATGTGTTGCTGGCAACATAACAAAAGTTACAAGACCGAATTTGCTCCTCCCTCCTTATCATCAGGGCGGGGGGGGGGGGGGGGGGGGGGATGGTTGCATGGACCCCGTGGTCCCCAACTCCTTTAGCGCGCACGGCACTGCGTTAACGGAGAAGTGCTAATCTCACAAAACGACAGCGAGTTACAGGTTGTCTACGTCAGAAATCTATAAACATATTGGTAAAAGTAAGGAGTTTTTGTTACTTTCGTAGCTATAGCTATTTAGCTGAGGGAGCCGTGTTCATTGGAAAAATGAAATCGATGTGGTGAAGGAAGTACTCTATATGTGAGAAACTTTATAACACTACTGAATAAAGTTTCGCGCGCTTATCACACAATTTAATGAAGACTGACCTTGATTTCCACTTCCATTCGAAAGCAGGGGCGTAATCAAATGCGTTATCGGTCACGTACAAGTTCAGTTGCTTCGCCATTTCACCGCGCAAAGTGTGCTGCAGAGTGACGGTTGCGAATCTGTTTCACCGTGTTATATCTGCGGCCTTCTGTTCGTGCGAAATTCATTACATTTGTCATCCACCATGCTTCGTCACTCTGTGGCACTATAGGCGGCATACTGTAGGCTCCTGTTACCTATGCGAAGGCGGCCACGACAGGAAAGTTATTTGTGGCACGTTGAAGGATGTGAACGGAGGAAACAATAAACCATGTTTGGTGGATCTTGGCTCGTGTGATTGACCCGACGACTGTGTTGCCCAAAAATGACTAAGCTGAGAGCCTGTGCGAATCCCAATGTGAGTGGAATGTCCCGTTTGATGGATGCCGTGGATAGTAATCAATCATTGCCAATACCGCGACAGATGCCTCACGCATGACGTATGTCAGCTGCTTCGCGTGAAAAGTAGAAATGAGAATCCCTGGAAAGGAGATTTCTTTTTTGCTGGTGTGTTCCCTGCAGAGACCGACGGACTTTCCATCTTGTAATAGGAGAAGGTAACGAAAACCTTAAGCTTTTGCATCACATATATGTTGTCCATGAGATAGGTCAATTTTACACATAGCTATGCGTTACGTGTGCACAGCAACCCACGTTATTAAGAAGCTTGCCAAAACTTGGCCTTTCGCTTTCCATGGAGCACCGGCACAGATTGCTGAGTGCCATTTCGGTACTTTAAGCTTGCAATAGCACAAAAAAATAATAATACTTATATCTAGTCAAAAATTTTCATTTCCTTCCCCTTCCTCAAAGGCAGGGTAACCAACCTGGCGTGGCCTCATAATTAACCTCACTGTCTTCTCATTCATCGCTCTCTCTCTTGACTAGCCCCAAAGTAAGTTGAAACGTGTGCTTTCTTTACCATCTGCAGCTTAGCCTTGCTGACACCCTTGGTCTTAGGTTGGATTCGCAATGTAAAAGACAAGAAATAGGTTCTAATTGTAATGCTGTAGGGTGTATCTCGACGTGCTTTTGGAACTGGACTGTTGTTTCCGTCTTGACCACGTCGCACCACGCGTGTCACTGCCTCGTATGAGTATTGTACGGTCGTATGAAGACTGCCCATCTTCTTACGGCACCCCGTCTCGTCATTAACACCTGCGCGTGTTTAGGTGTACTAACACTAACCGCGAGTGCCAAAGATCAAGCTGGGTGTAACAAAGAATATGCTCGCCGTGCTTACGCTGTTTCCCAGGCGTCGTGGGGAAATTGCTCAGTAAAACCTGCGTACGGAGACACAAAATTGAGCGCGTCGTATTACTTCGCGGCACGTTTCTTTCTTTATTTATTTTTTGCTCCCTAGATTCCATAAACTTCTTGCACGTGCACAGACGCAGTGTTAAGACTGACGATGTCAAAGCGTTACACGTGACAGCGGTGCAAAAAGAGAACTTCACGCCTCGACAACGAAAACCAGAAGTAAAAGGTACAGTGCGTGTCTGAAGCTGGGACGGCGGTGGAAACAAAGCTAGAGAAAGAGGAGAGAGAAAAAAGAAAGGTATGAAAAAAAAAAAAAAAACAGCGACGACGAACGAGTTGGCGCGCATACATATCGACACGCCGAGAATGAGAAACCGGACTGAAGACAAAGCGGTCCGTTCCGAAAGATAAATAGGTGCAGTCGGCCCGCACTACGTGCTCGGCTGCGTATGCGCGAACGAACGATAAAAGAAAAAATGTGCAAATACAGTTCGAGCCAGTAAAGGAGAACCGGTTCGAGCCAATAGAAGAGGAGGAAAGGAAGGAGAGGCTGAAGGTAAGGGTACGCGTACCAGCGCGGCGGTTACTATAGCAAACAAAGGGAATAGAAAAATACCACGAGGAGAAGAAGGTGCAGCACTAGGCCTTGCGGCGTCATTAATAAGGTTTGAATAAGGAAAGCACTTCGGCTCGGGGAGCATTGGCCAGGGCGTGAGGCGGGGAAGAGACTGGGTGGGAGAGGGAGATACCTAGAAGCGGGCAGGAAGGAGAGGGAGAGAGAGAGCCTTGTTTGTTTTAGACGGATGTGTCTGTCGGCGCCGAGCGCGCGCCGGCGCGTCTGTCAGAGAGCCATCCTCGCTTTTGGAGAGAGAGAAAGACAGGATACTAATGCAGCAGTGGGAAGAGAGATAAAAGGTAGAGAAGGAGAGGGGGTGGTGGGTATCGCCGTCTGCCGACGGCCGGTAGAAAAACGCGAGCGTGTAGCGAACCTCGGCCACCGCCATCAGGAAGGGGACCACCTCGGGACAAGCGGAATAAATTCCCCTTTCCGAATTGCGTAGCGCGTACATGTGCTGCTGCCCCCTTGCAATATAAGCGTGCTCGAGCACATGCGGATGAGCATCGTCGTCGGCGACTTTTGCGTTGGCCCACCAGCTTATGGACAGAAACAAATCAAGTCCGCGCACCGCTAATTGCTTTTTCCTCTCCGGTTCCTTCTTTCCGCACTGAGGACAGCAGCGGATAGCTGTTTGGTGTACGAAGGGGGGGTGCATCGCTGAGTTCGAGTACAGTACGGAGGCACCGCGAAGGCGCGCGCGCATCTTTTGACCGGTGAGCTAGCTGATGAGGCAGGCGCAATATCCGTGCGGGCGAACCATATGCGTGGGTATACTGTATACACACGTATGTGCATGGGCTGCAAACGCACGAGGAGGCATATGGTGTATAACGCGCACTCCCGTGCTATCCTCGGGAGCCGAAGCGTACTCGCACGCGCGCGTGAATCTGGTCGTTCACGTTTTAATTAGCGGTGGGCGGGGCTGCAGTCACGGCTGGATTCCTATGTCGTGGAATGGATTACGCGCCCGCATGTTGCACAACCCGTATATATATATATATATATATATATATATATATATATATATATATATATATATATATATATATATGAGGCCGGGAGCGCTCTTCTGTCTTCTCGTGCGTTATACGCGCGTTGAGCGGGACCAGCAACGAAGACGTTAAAGTGCTTTGCCGAGTTCCGGGGAAAAGGCAGCGGCCAGCACTGATGAGACGCGTTGAAACAGAGGTCAACGAGATGCCAGGAACGGAACTGTGCACACTGTTCTTGTTCATGTATATCCATATAGAAGGCCTGTAATTACTTGCGCGGGGCGTAAAGGAACGACCTCTGTCGGCAGCACAAGTTGATGTCCAGAGAATGGGAGAGACCAAGAGAGGGCGCGAGCACGAACTTCGGAGGTAAATCGGAAGCCTAACGAAGCGCAGACAACGCGGAAACTCGGAGGAGAGATTGATGTAGGAAACGAAAATGTGCTTCCTTCTTCACGTATAGCGCGGAGTCTCGAGGCATATGCATCCCTCATGTTAATATTTCTATCGTGATTGTACGTAGTAATCAGAGATTTGCTGTGGGCGCACCACGATGGTGCACTCGAGCGGGCCACTCGCGCGAGGTTATCGAAGGAAGAGGTGCACGCATGTGTTTTTGATTTGCTCGGAAGGTTGATTACGCGTCGTTGTCAACAAAAGATAACGCGCGGGTCGTCTTCAAGGCGTCGAGTGCTGTGAGTCACACCACCCGTAAGCTTCCAGGCGTAGCTGTGTGAGGTAGCTGTGGAACCATTTTCCTTCTTTTTTTTTTCTCTCCTCTCTTTCGGCGACGTGATAACGTTGTATCGTTCTTCGATGGAAAACGCGAATCACGTGAGACCAGAATATGTCGACATGAACGGCACCTTTGGTTTGCAGGGGTTTTGCAACTCTGGTGAAGGTTCAATTTCATGCAAAACTTAAATGACGGGAGGAGGAAGAAAAATAGGATCCACGCCCTTTCCCCCCATTTTATTCTCTCCCCCCCCCCCCCCCCCTTCCCCTGCGTAACGAATGTCCGTCTGAAGCTGGAAGTTTGAGAAAATACGTTGACCTTTGTTTATTCGAAAGCTTACATTAAAATATCAAAACAAATTCTGGTGTTTTGCGTACCAAAACCCCGCTTGTGAGGCACGCCGCAGTGGGAGACTCTGGATTAATGTTGACCCCCCGGGGATCTTTAATGTGCACCTAAATCTAAGTACAGGAGCAGTTTTTGCATTTCACCCCATCGAAAGTTATTCGTGAGCTTGTCCAAGTACAATTTACATGAGGCGAACGTACAGACGGACCAATGGATTCTTTTCTGTTTGATATGTAGCTCCATTGCTGGCGTCATCATCTCCATCACGCCTGGATGGATGGATGGATGGATGGATGGATGGATGGATGGATGGATGGATGGATGGATGGATGGATGGATGGATGGATGGATGGATGGATGGATGGATGGATGGATGGACGGATGGATGGATGGATGGATGGATGGATGGATGGATGGATGGATGGATGGATGGACGGATGGATGGATGGATGGATGGACGGACGGACGGACGGACGGACGGACGGACGGACGGATGTCGGACGGACGGACGGACGGACGGACGGACGGACGGACGGACGGACGGACGGACGGACGGACGGACGGATGGATGGATGGATGGATGGATGGATGGATGGATGGATGGATGGATATTATGAGCGTCTCTTTCGAAACGGGGTGGTAGCGAATATCACCAAGTCCGTCACTTCAGGACCCTCTATTCGTGTTTACAAAGAGTTGATCCTGAATTAAATAATTTTTCCTAATATCTCTTCTTGATGTTTCCTGCTGTTGCGCCACCATTAATCCAGTCGTCTTTTACTATTCTCCACCGCCGATTCACCAAGCTTTCCGTTACTACCCTGAAACACAGTGCTTCGGGCAGGGTCGCTATATACATTCTTATGGACCTCTGGATGGATACTGCGACACATTATCAAAATATATGCAATATTTTCTACACACTACGCAAGTATATATTGTCGTGGCCGGCTAATTTTCGGTCGATCGATGCGCCACATCCGCTTTATAGAAGTGCTCTGCCACAGAAGACATTCGAAGAAGTAACCTTTCTCGGGGACTAATATCACCTACTGATCCGGATTGCCTCCGGGCGTGGGTTCATGAACCCCATTTTAATTTACTCCTCTCCTGTATCATGAATTATACGGCTTGGATTTCCTGATATAGGAGATGTGAGACCAACATAGGCCCGGTGGCGAGTATTTCATTTTTAAAATAAAGACATTTTCACATCCACCTATAACACCTTGTTCGCAGACATCCTGATCTGTCTTCGAACAGTAGCGCGCTGCCCTTCGAATTGAACGGTGCGCGCCATCTGTCAGGAGAGAAAAGAACTACATTTGCCCGTTGACCCTGTCCACTGTGTCGCGTTCAGCTTAGAAAGGCCGATATCTTGAAGATATTGCGTAAGCTGCGGTAAGCTTTGGAAAGTTGGGAAGCCAGACACGGGACAAAATCTCATGCCATGGCACGCTGTGTTAAAATTGTGTGCAGCCTGAAAAGCGTGTTGTTAGTTCACGCCCTTTCTTCCCTTATATTTGTCTTTTCTCTTCATGCAATGACCTACTAAATTATAGGCGTTGTTCCCTCCGCCTCTCTCCCCATTGATTAGGATGTTTAGAGAGCCTACAGGTAAACAACTTATCCGACACTATTAAACAGCTGAGTACTCAGAATTAGGTGATAGTTAAATAAATAATAAATAAATAAATAAATAAATAAATAAATAAATAAATAAATAAATAAATAAATAAATAAATAAATAAATAAATAAATAGGGAGTCGCTATACCCAACTGTCGATTTGGAGAGAGAGAGAGCAAGGAGAGGAAAGGCAGGGAGGTCAACCAGAAGAGCATCCGGTTTGCTACCCTGCACTAGGGGTAAGGGAAAGGGGAGATAGAAAGGCATATGACAATGTGATGCGCCTTCCAGTATTAAGATTAAATAAACAAATAAAATCCGACAAGCTTGTGCGAGTTTGCAGAATGACAGGCCAAATTCCAGTGAAGCGTCCTCAGAAGCCAAGTGGCGCGTTCTCTGGCGCGCTCCCTGTTACACCCTCAGGAGTGTTTTCACGCCAAAGAAGTGTTTCCGGTTTTTGTATAACTTTATCGCAGCACTTGTGCATTCTCCTCACTAAATCCGCGCTCCGCGCGGCGCCACGGCAGCCGAAGACGTTACCGCTGAACAGGCAGTCCCTTAAAAAAAAAAATGCAATTACGAATAATCGAAGGCGCTCACAAATGGTTGAATCCTGGAGAGTGTGCCGTATAGGTGTGAAAAGATTCAAGCGGAAGTATGTAGCCGTTTTGCTTATAGCAAAAATTTGATTATTTATTTAACTGATGGAAGGAGTGTTTTAAAGAATCTCGCAAGCCCTTTTCAACTTCCAAACGCGGCGTACAATAACACCCACCACCATGAAATTTCTTGAGCGTGTTTCCCGAACGCGCGCATTATTTCTATGAAGCTTCACATCGATGCTTCTATAGTAATTCGCAAACTGCCAAAACGATTTAGTTTCCCGACATGTGTCGAGAAGTACTCCGTGTTATAGCATGAATTCTAGAATTGCCTGCGGTGGTTCCGTAATTCACGACGTTTAATTTTCGGTGTCGTGTTTCTTCAGGCGTACAGTTTCTACCAAGCTCGATCTTTATATGTGTCACATTTATGTACCGACGCATTGTCGATATCTGCTTTTAGAAAGAAAGCGTAATTAACAGAACTTGGGTAATTTTCCACTACGCCGCTAATTTGCCCGCACGTACGCATTACTCTGCCCGCTTGCTCACACGCCGAAGATCGCCTCCAAATTTTATTTCGGTAGCTCTAACGATTTGTAGCTTTGCTCGACGTATGGAGCGGATATTTTCATACGCATGCAGTGGCATCATGCAGCAGCTTCATCACGGGGTTTTGTGTGCCATGGAGACTCCGAGAGCGGTGGTGCCTGTGCGCGTATTTCGGAGGCCATAGCAGGCAACGCTGCAACGAAAGAGGACGGCGTTGTATGCATTTCAAACAAATTTATAATTTTTTTCACTTAACCTGACTTGGTGACGCTTCTCCTCGCCCAGGGAAAGGAGTGTGTTGGAAATTACACTGTGTGAGCTTAGCTTGCTCTTGAATTTTCCTGTAATATATTATTTTTATAACGTGGGAAAGATTGAGGAAGCCGTTATATATGGACGCAGCATTAAATCAGTAAAAAGAAAGCTTGGCATAGGACAAGGCAAGATGTATGCACTGAAAGATAAGCCAGAATGTTACGCGAAAGACGAGTCAGTAAGACTACCAACTATTTATAGGTTGTATTTACGACAGTGGTTGCAGCGCTGAGCGGTTAGATTCACAGCGCGAGCCAAGCTCCTTCTTCCTCTTCTTTTCTCGAGTGATGGCGCCCGCGCGCCTCGTTCAAAGAACCAAATACCACACGCGTGTGGAAATATCATCAGCAATTTTGATGACATAGTAAAAGCAGCAGAAGAATTCTACAGTGACCTGTACAGTGCCCAAAACAGCCAAGCTACTTTCATTCGAAATAGTGATGAACCGGATACAGAAGCTCCTTCTATAACTAGCGATGAAGTTAGAAGGGCCTTGAAAGACATGACCAGGGGAAAAGCTGCTGGAGAAGATGGAATATGAGTAGATTTAATCAAAGATGGAGCAGATATCATGCTTGAAAATTGAAAAGCTTGCGGCCCTTTATACGCAATGCCTCACAACTTCAAGTGTACCAGACAGCTGGAAGAACGCCAACATTATACTAATGCATAAGAAGGGAGACGTTAATGAATTGAAGAATTATAGACCCATTAGCTTGCTTTCAGTATTGTATAAAATATTCACCAAGATAATTTCCAATAGATCAGGGCAACACTTGACTTCAGCGAACCAAGAGAACAGGCTCGCTTCAGGAAGGGATATTCTACGATGGATCATATCCATGTCATCAATCAGGTAATCGAGAAATCTGCGGAGTACAATCAACCTCTCTATATGGCTTTCATAGATTATGAAACGGCATTTGATTCAGTAGAGATACCTGCAGCCATAGAGGCAGTGCGTAATCAAGGTGTACAGGAGGCATACGTGAATATCTTAGCAAACATCTACAAGGATTCCACAGCTAGCTTGATTTTCCACAATAAACGTAGAAAGTTACCTATCAAGAAAGGGGTCAGGCGAGGAGACACAATGTCTCCAATGCTATTCACTGCATGCTTAGAAGAAGTATTCAAGCTCTTAGACTGGGAAGGCTTAGGAGTGAGGATCAACGGCGAATATCTCAGCAACCTTCGGTTTGCAGATGACATTGTCCTATTCAGCAACAATGGAGACGAATTGCAGCAAATGATTGAGGACCTTAATCGAGAAAGCGTAAGAATTTGGTTGACGATGAATATGCAGAAGACAAAGACAATGTTCAATAGCCTGGCAAGGGAACAAGAATTCAGGATCGCCAGTCAGCCTCTAGAGTCTGTAAAGGCGTACGTTTATCTAGGTCAATTACTCACAGGGGACCCTGATCCCGAGAAAGAAATTTACAGAAGAATAAAATTGGGTTGGAGTGCATACGGCAGGCATTGCCAAATCCTGACTGGGAGCTTACCACTGTCGTTGAAAAGAGAAGTGTACAATCATTGCATTCTACCGGTGCTAACATATGGGGCAGAAACTTGGAGGTTAACAAAGAAGCTCGAGAACAAGTTAAGGACCGCACAAAGAGCGATGGAACGAAAAATCTTAGGACTAACATTAAGAGACTGGAAGAGAGCGGTGTGGATCAGAGAACAAACGGCGATAGCCGATATTCTAGTAGACAATAGGCGGAAGAAGTGGAGCTGGGCAGGCGATGTAATGCGTAGGATGGATAACCTGTGGACCATTAGGGTTACAGAATGGATACCAAGAGAAGGGAAGCGCAGTCGAGGTCGGCAGAAAACCAGATTGGATGATGAAGTTAGCAAATTTGCAGGCGCAAGTTGGAATACGCTAGCGCAAGACAGGGGTAATTGGAGATCGCAGGGAGAGGCCTTCGTCCTGCAGTGGACATAAAATATAGGATGATGATGATGATGATGGTAATGATATTATATTTTGGAAGGTTGATACTGGCGCACACGCAGAGGACTGACTGCACGCAATGCCACGGAAAACTTCATTTCTGACTCCGTCCACCTCAATTGTTAAAGTTACTGTTTGCTTATTTGTTTCATTCTCTATCGGATTGGTTTACTCCTTGATTTATTATTCCACGATTTATCGTTACTCTTAACTAAAGCACAGATATTACACTACCCGCGTGTGACTGCTTAACCGCGCTCCTTATTTTCTACTCTTCGTTTCACTTATTGAGCCTTAAAAGTCGATTCAGTTGTTGAATGTGCACCAGTGCCGCTCAATCCTATGCCTATCCCCTTTAGTGAATATGTGACATGGTTTGAGATAATCAGAATCGTCATCATAATCAAGTTGCTTTCGCGAAGGCAGCGAATTCTTTGCCAATCCCCCAGTGTGGGTACGACCCAAAGTGTGAGGCCCTCATCATCATCATCACTTGGTGTTGTCCGCGGTGAGAGTCTGCTGCTGTCTTAATCAGGAGTTCAGAGCCGCGAGAATCGGTGAAGGTCCCTGATTTCTTTGTTTTCTGCCATTCGCCACATTTCTGCGCTGCACATTTTGTTCCCAGGACTGTATGTAGCGATATCGAGTGTTGTATTCGACACCTAATCCTTCGTTGCATCAAAATCTTGCCTGAAAGTGTCACGCCTTGTCATATGTCAATGCCAGAGAGTCCAGATTATGTCGTGGGTCCTTATACAGCTCTTTCTCGGGCTTCCAACGTCGTCTTCACTTCCGACACCTCAGATATCCACCAAAGTTGCGTACGCGTCTTTCCTGGGGGGATTATAGCGGATTGATAGTGCGCTAAGCTCTTCTCGACGATGGCCTTCGCTTGATTCATTGCCCTCTGAGCCTACGACCGCTGTCTATATAGCCCTTCAAAACTGCCAGGTTCAGCGCCTTATGTGCAGATTAATCAAAAGTGGGAAACAGGGAATTTATCAGCCTGGAGATAATGTCTCTACCAGGAGAATTGTCTTCGTCCAGTCTCTCTTTCAAAAGGTTGGCTCCGGGCTGATTTTACCGAGCCATTCCGCTGTATATATATATACATTTCTATCTCTCTCTCTCTCTCTCTCTCTCTCTATATATATATATATATATATATATATATATATATATATATACATACTTCCAGTGTCATTCTGCAAATTTATTCCAGGTCTATACGCCTGCCAAGCTCACCGGCTACAATTACACTATGCGTCGTAAATTACACTATGCGTCGTAAACTAATTAACTAAGAAGTTAACTAGTGAAATTTGGTTAATTTGTTGAGTATATGTGCTTCGATTTCTCGTGCTACAAATGTCCGCCTCTTCGAATAACCCAGCTCAATGATAAGAATTATGCTACGTACCTGCCACAGGCGTTTTTTAAAAAATTCCATAAAGCTTAATTTTGAACATCCTGTATATAAGGCCAACAGAAAATGATGACAAGGAAATCATAGGAGGAATTACTGATTTTATTTATTTAAAAGTAAAATATATTATCAATAAAGGGAGAATGAAAGCGGATGTAAAAAAAAAAAGAGAAACATCTGGTTGCAATTGTGACGCGAACCCACATCTTCGCATTACGCTTGCACAGCACTGTGCATATTGCTCTTCTGACAGAGTTTCGTTAAGGAAAATAGCATAGCCGAGTCTGAACTATCGCAGTACTCCGTATGCTAGCGAAGTAGTTGTCACCTCCGTCCTCGGTGTTTTTGAGGGAAGCTTTTCTTGCCTTTCTCCATCACTTGGCGGGCGCCGGCTGCTGGCTGTTGGCCGCTGGATACTGCTGTCTTGCGGAGTAGGCGACAACTGGGATCACTGGGCAGTCAATCTGGGTATGTACGTGCTACGGGGTATACGCGTGCCAATTCTTGGGCAATCTTCAAGAATGGCATGAGCCACTGGTTGTGTACTCGAATAGACGAGCAGAACAATTGGCAAGAAGTGAAGCAAAAAAAAAAAAATGCGTCATTAATAATACATTTTCGTAAATTGTGCAGCATCTGCGTCATCTTGCGCGAACATGTTCGCATCATTAGCGCTACGTTCGATTTGCCTATACCGCTTTCGTAAAGGTTAAAGGCAGCTTCGCGTATCACCGATTCCCCCATGTGCCTGAGATCCGTCGATTTTTCTATTGCCAGCATCTATAAAGCCCTCGCTGAGCGTTTGCGCACATGTACAGGCTTTGAACCGTGCGATTCGGGCAAGGCCACTTTCGGTGCCATTTTGCCCTTCGCTAACCTTTCCTTGCTTGTCTTTTTTTTTTCTTGCCTCTCCCAAAAAGGCGGGAAACTGTCGTATTGACAGATTTTTCGGCGCCTTTGTTGCGGTCGGTCCGAGGTTAGCCACAAAGGACGTCGTTGGATCGCTCGTTGGCTACTCTGTGTCTGGACATCACCGCCAGAGCCGATGCACTTGTGCTCACTCGACACATCACGTGTACTACACAGAGGTCACGCGGAAAGCATAGCGATGCCGCTGCAGGAACGAATATACGAAAAGAGCTAGAAATCAAATCATCTCGCGACTGTGGTAAAGAGGCTGTCTTAGTCTCTTAGTAGAGAGAGAAGAGAAAAAGGCAGACGTTTCATCTTTCCGGTCGTTGCTGATATAGCTCATTGCGGCGCGCCTAGCATCTACCGCGGCGCACTCGAAACAAAAGTGGCCGCGAGTCGATTGATAGCGGCATTTCCAGAAAAGCGCGCTGGGCGGCGAGAGTTACCAAAGCGCTCCTTTCCTTTGATCGGCCGGCCAGCGCTGTTAGCCACCGGTGTGGTCGTGCACTCATTGTTTCTGCAGCTCCGCAAGTTCTCAGCGCGGCAGACCAACGTTCTTGTTCATTTTTTTTCCTGGAAAAGAACTGCGCATGAAAGCTATACTCGTTATTCTTGCAACAGCCAATGGTTACGGCAGTTCTCTGTAGACCACGGGACGCAAGAAATACATTAAGTGCACTTTCGTGTTTTCGCAGATTCCAAGCAGTGTCCGTAGAAAGTGTTTTATACGTGGCGTAACTGTTTAAACAGCAATTCGTTTCGGAATGAGAACGTCCTTAGTGTAAGCGGAAAGAACATAATAGAATATTTGAAATAGGAAAGTAGAAAGAAGAAAAAAATTTCTTCGAATTCCAAGACGAGTGCCAAATATATTATTGTCTATTAGGAGCATGGTATAAAACACAGCGAGCCAAATAGGAAAAACAAACGGGTCCAGCTGGTATTTATCATACATAGGTGGGAGCAAGTGAACACATGGTCTTGCGGGCAGTCTCTTAATGGGGAATAAGTGAATCGTCTCAGTAATTTGTGCTCATAAGAAAGAAGGTTGAAAATGAACACAATAAAGGTTCACTAATGCAAAATAGAAAGGCGAAACTCGCAGTGTAATTCCGAGAAGAAACGGAATACAGTGCCACAAATGCCTCTGCAGAGCTAAATAATACAAACAGGGCGTGTTTGACGAAAGAAAGAGTGATTAACGTTGAACCTTTGGATACGCTCACTCAAGGAGTACAGGAGGCATACGTGAATATCTTAACAAACATCTACAAGGATTCCACAGCTACCTTGGTTCTCCGCAAGAAAAGTAGAAAGTTACCTATCAAGAAAGGCGTCAGGCAAGTAGACACAATCTCTCCAATGCACTCTAAGCACTGCATGCTTAGAAGAAGTATTCAAGCTCTTAGACTGGGAAAGCTTAGGAGTGAGAATCAACGGCGAATATCTCAGCAGCCTTCTGTTTGCCGATGACATTGTCCTATTCAGCAACAACGGAGTTGAATTACAGCAAATGATTGAGGACCTTAATCTAGAAAGAAATTGGGTTGAAGATGAATATGCAGAAGACAAAGATAATGTTCAATAGCCTGGCAAGGGAACAAGAATTCAGGATCGCCATTCAGCCTCTAGAGTCTGTAAAGGAGTACGTTTATCTAGGTCAATTACTCACAGGGGACCCTGATCCCGAGAAAGAAATTTACAGAAGAATAAAATTAGGTTGGAGTGCATACGGCAGGCATTGCCAAATCCTGACTGGGAGCTTACCACTGTCAATGAAAAGAAAAGTGTACAATCATTGCATTCTACCGGTGCGAACGTATGGGGCAGAAACTTGGAGGTTAACAAAGAACCTAGAGAACAAGTTAAGGACCGCACAAAGAGCGATTGAACGAAAAATCTTAGGAATAACGTTAAGAGACAGGAAGAGAGCGGTGTGGATAAGAAAACAAACGGGGATAGCCGATATTATAGTTGACATTAAGTGGAAGAAATGGAGCTGGGCAGGCCATGGGTAAAGGAAAGACAGGGAGGTTAACCAGAGGTTATCTTCCATTGGCTACCCTGTACCGGGGGAGGGGTAAACGGATGCGACAGGAGAGAGAGCGAAAAAATAAGTAAAAATAAAAATAAATAATAAATAGGATGGATAACTGGTGGACCATTAGGGTTACAGAATGGATACCAAGAGTAGGGTAGCGCAGTCGAGGTCGGCAGAAAACCAGATGGGATGACGAAGTTAGGAAATATGCAGGCGCAAGTTGGAATACGCTGGCGCAAGACGGGTAATTGGAGATCGCAGGGAGAGGCCTTCATCCTGCAGTGGACATAAAATATAGGCTGATGATGATGATGACGCTCACTGGATATTATAGTGCAAAACCGCAGGTTTTTCAGGTAACGGAGCACTTCTCAATGCGTCAGCATGTACCCAAAGGCCCCACCTAGTAGTCACAACTTGCCCGAGTATTTGCTTCACACAGGCGCCTATATAATCCAAGTACGTATACAGCCACAAGCGAAAATTCTAAAACCCCTACTGAAACGTTTGTACGAGTATAACAAATTATCGGGGTTACTCTAGCCGAAGAATCATTTTCCTGCAACATTTGTTTCTCAGAGAGAGAGAGAGAGAGAGAGAAAGGTAAAGGAAAGACAGGTTAACCAGAGGTTATCTCCGGTTGGCTACCCTGTACCGCGGGAGGGTTAAAGGGATGCGACAGGAGATAGAGCGAAAAAATAAGTAAAAATAAAAATAAAAGAAGAGGAAAAGAAAAGAAAATCACACACACACAAAACAGAACTGTTTCTGTGGGCACTGTCACGCAGTCTGCGAAGGCGTTCTTGTGTTGCATAGTGTCAACGTTCCATCCTACGTCACACAGTGCAGAGTCACAATTTGTCCTGAGTCCGGTGTCCTTTAAGTAACGCAGCAGTGCCTTCAGGGCGGCTCGCTGCCGTTGTTCGTGTAGGCCAGTTGCCAAGGATGTTCTCTTCTGTTATTGGGCATTTGTCCAGTTGATCTATCGTGGCTGAGAGAGCTTCTTTCTGCGGGTTGAAACGCGGGCACTCACAAAGAAGGTGTGCGATTGTTTCGTTGCACCCGCAGAATTCGCAAAGTGGGCTATTGGCCATTCCGATAAGAAAGGAGTACGCATTTGAAAATGCTACTCCATGCCATAGACGGACTAGAAGTGTGCATTCCAGTCGTGGAAGGTCGAACGGAATACGGAGCTGTAAATTAGGGTCTAGGGCATGAAGGCGTGCACTTGTGAAATCAGATGAATTCCATTGAATCAATGTTAGCTCAGGTCTACCCTGTCGACCAGTGCCCCGACGCCGTGCGGATTCCCAGCGACATCAGATCTCAACTGCACATCGCACCAATTCCTCGCAATATGCACCCTGCACACAACGTCGACAGACGTCGGTCCAGGGGTAGAGCTCTACTCGAGCATGTCCGTAACAACCACATTGAGGCAAGCTTCGTGGATGCCGCGGCATATGTCCAACAAGAGGCGTTTGCCGTCTCCATTGTCGACTCTAATTCCAGGATCACTTGCCGCGCTACAGTACGCACTTCGAAGCCCTTGGTAGCCGAACAGGTTGCAATCGCGCTGGCTGTGCTCCATGGTCGCATAGAGGCAATATATAGCGATTCCAAAGCGGCCATTAAGGCCTACCAAACTGGGATGGTTTCCCCTCAGGCCCTTCGCATTCTCCAAAGCTCGAAAAGTATCTCTCCGCATTCTGTCATTTGGTTTCCCGCTCACTTGGGGTCGACTGAGGGCTCTCCCTCTAACCCTAACGAGAGCGCGCACGAGGCCGCGCGTAGGACTCACTGACCGCGCCGCCTCCGCAGTCCCCCTAACCCGCGGGGAACCATTGCTCACGTATAATGAGATCACCAAGCATTACTATCTGTCAAGACGGGTACTCCCCCTCCCGCATCCTGCCTTATGCAGGGCGCGGGCGATGATGACCCTTCGACTTTTACAAACTCGTGCGTATCCTAACCTTGCGGTTTTTCACGCTATATACCCTGAAAGGTATCCCAGTGCGGACTGCCCTGCCTGTGGACTAACGGCAACATTGAACCATGTGTTGTGGGAGTGTGAAGTCATCGGCTCCGCCTTCAGCGAGGATAGGTGGGCTGCGCTTTCGGGCAGCCCCGAACTCAACGACCAAACCCTGGCCGTCCCTTCGCTTGGCGGTCCCTTCGTGGGACTCACTCACTCACTCACTCACTCACTCACTCACTCACTCACTCACTCACTCACTCACTCACTCACTCACTCACTCACTCACTCACTCACTCACTCACTCACTCACTCACTCACTCACTCACTCACTCACTCACTCACTCACTAAAAACACTCAGACGCACGCACGCAGGCTACGTATTAATCCCGCGTTTTATAATAAAAACATGTTTTCTCTCCTCTCCTATAGCAGGAAAATTTGATAGATGTGGCGAAGTTTTCCAAAATTAATTTACAAATACCCTTGTTTGAAGCCGCAAAGAGCAGTGTAGATTCCTCTGCTCTTTTTTGCATGTACTGCGTCCGTTTGTTTACAAACCTACGGAATGATAATCCTGTGCGGCTGTGTCTTTTCTCGTCAATCGTTGTCCGACTCACTGAGCTCATCGATCGGCGCGTAAGAACTAGCCCAAATTTCTGCCCTACAGCCGAAGCCGATCATCGGCAACCTGTTGACTTCAATTGGCTGATTACAAACACCACGCTCGTCGTAACGATCGTCGGCCTCGGCTACATGTATGTATTCGCGAATCTTTCCAACACGTGTTACGCGTGCGCGATCTTTTGTTCTCTACGCATACAAGTGCTCATAGTTCGCCAGTCAACCCGGCCCCGCGCGCGACCTCCCACAGAGAGTTTATAATTCCCGGGGCACTGGCATCAGGGGTTGCGTATTCCATGCCACCGGTAAGGTAATGAACATCCCCGCTAACCCTCTCCACTGTTTAGGCCACTGAGTCGTCATCGGGATTAAAGTTCATTATCTCTCTCTACAAGGGCCGAATAGGTGGCCAGGGCAAATGCGCTCCCAGCGCAGTGATTTTTTAACATTTGAGAAGGACTCTACATCATTGTATTTAACTGAAATGTTTTTTTTTTCACTAATATAATTTCCAATGCGTATGTTGTCGCTGGCTATCACGTCCCGCCGCGAAAGCAAGAACCAAAGGCATAGCCTTACAAAAATAATGAGATAGGAGGAGGGAAGGAGGAATCTATCTATCTATCTATCTATCTATCTATCTATCTATCTATCTATCTATCTAGCTATCTATCTATCTATCTATCTATCTATCTATCTATCTATCTATCATCTATCTATCTATCTATCTATCTATCCTATCTATCTATCTATCTATCTATCAATGAGGTCGTGCGTACTATAGTGCAATTGTGTGCATTGCGACGATAGCATCGCTAGCCGCCTGTAATGGCGGGGTGCAACTCGAAACATCTGTAGGACCTCACTGGCAAATACACATGATGATGCGAAGACAGACGGTACAGTCAGTTTTCTAGATAGATAGATAGATAGATAGATAGATAGATAGATAGATAGATAGATAGATAGATAGATAGATAGATAGATAGATAGATAGATAGATAGATAGATAGATAGATAGATAGATAGATAGATAGATAGATAGATAGATAGATAGATAGATAGATAGATTCCTCCTTCCCTCCTCCTATCTCATTTATTTTTGTAAGGCTATGCCTTTGGTTCTTGCTTTCGCGGCGGGACGTGATAGCCAGCGACAACATTACTCATTGGAATTATATTAGTGAAAAAAAAAAAAAACATTTCAGTAAATACAATGATGTAGAGTCCTTCTCAAATGTTAAAAAATCACTGCGCGTGGGAGCGCATTTGCCCTTGCCACCTATTCGGCCCTTGTAGAGAGAGATAATGAACTTTAATCCCGATGACGACTCAGTGGCCTAAACAGGGGAGAGGGTTAGCGGGGATGTTCATTACCTTACCGGTGGCATGGAATACGCAACCCCTGATGCCAGTGCCCCGGGAATTATAAACTCTCTGTGGGAGGTCGCGCGCGGGGCCGGGTTGACTGGCGAACTATGAGCACTTGTAGAGATTTTGTTGCTACAAAGCCGCAGAGGTCGAGAGCGACAGTACTACTTACTCTTCTGAATTTCAGATCGCAATGCACGTAGCCGGAGCCGAGTTTTTCTGTACATACCCCCTATAGGTATTGCTGAATACTCTGAGAAACTCCAGAGTTTACTCTCAGTACTGCGCCATGGATCACATGAGCAGCTCGTCGCAGAGATCAACGTCTAAGAACGTTGGCAGAGGTCAGACAAGTACACTATGGCATAGTTGATGAAGGACACGATGTAATATATCAGTAGTTGCCTAGTCACTGTGGCATACATGGCAATGATCGAGCGGACGCAGCGGCCCGATCTGCCCATGACGGTGTCAACTGCGTTGCCATTCCTGTTTCGAGAGCTGACACAGCGAAAAAACTTTCCGCGAGTGCGTGCGTGCGTGCGTGCGTGCGTGAGTGAGTGAGTGAGTGAGTGAGTGAGTGAGTGAGTGAGTGAGTGAGTGAGTGAGTGAGTGAGTGAGTGAGTGAGTGAGTGAGTGAGTGAGTGAGTGAGTGAGTGAGTGAGTGAGTGAGTGAGTGAGTGAGTGAGTGAGTGAGTGAGTGAGTGAGTCCCACGAAGGGACCGCCAAGCGAAGGGACGGCCAGGGTTTGGTCGTTGAGTTCGGGGCTGCCAAAACCAGTTCTGATTATGAGGCCCGCCGTAGTGGCACGCCGTATATATAGTTGTTCGGCGATTCGCTGGGATGGATCCATTCCACAGATAGGATTTCGGTTTTAGTGGTGGTGGCCGAACATTCACGCCAGTAGAGCTTGTCAAAATGTTTCGGGCCACACAAAACGCAATCGCAGGGCGGCCGCATCTTCGTGATTCAACACTCGAGTGTGGACCTGATTCTCATTGAGATATTTCTTCTATCTCCAGTGTGCCCGGACTCAGTAAAATATCTGGGACAGTTTCTGAGCAAACTTCTGACTTGGAAAGACCGTACTACGTACGTTTGATGAGAGGTAAAATTTGTCAGAAACCGTCTACGACGATTGTCAATGTAAGCGAATAGAAGGAACGAACGAACGAACGAACGAAGGAACGAACGAACGAACGAACGAACGAACGAACGAACGAACGAACGAACGAACGAACGAACGAACGAACGAACGAACGAACGAACGAACGAACGAACGAACGAACGAACGAACGAACGAACGAACGAACGAACGAACGAACGAACGAACGAACGAATGGTGGTAGAACAAGGGATTTGTCAGGCTGGAGCCAAAGTGTCGACTAAGGGACATGTCTCCAACAGGGCCCTGATGAGTACAAGTTTCCTTGCTGAAATGTTGGTTACAGCCGCTGTTCAACTTGTCAAGTGTCCATCTTACACACACGCACACGCACCCCCCCCCCCCACACACACACACGCACGCACGCACACGCACAGGCACGCGCACATACACACGCATACACACGCGCACTCACACCGGGATAATTTTAATTTTATCAGATGACGTAGCTCATGATAAAATGCTTTATTGATGTTTGTGAAATGGCGTACTTGTTCTCTCTCACTCTCTTTTATTTTTTTTAGCTTACCGCTCTCCAGGTGCGCTGACAAACGTCATGGTGATTGGCAGGCGGCTCGGATGCAACAGAAACTGGCTGTTCAGAGAGAAATAACACATTTAAACGTGAGAAAAGCAGAGAGCTTGGCCGGAGGGACTTTGTCTCTGGCCTACTATTCTGCGTAGGGGAAAGGAAGAAGGGACGGACAAGTAAGAGAGAGAGAGAAAGCAAGAAGTAGACGGGCAGGAATGTCGACCAGACGAGCATCCGGTTTGCTACCCTACACTGGGGGCAAGCTAAATGGGAAAAGGAGAGAGAGAGAAAGAGCGCGGGTGCTGAACGTTCAGAGTCGCAGGTATGATTGCGTCGAGGTTTGGCTGTCACCGCCGCAATTTATACCGTGTACGTTGCATGTCTGGATGTTTTCTTTTGTTGTTCGTAGGACCCCGTGAAACGCGAACGCGGCCGGAATTCTATATGCATAGCAACAAAAGCTTAGAAAAGAATGAGTACAGAAAGAAGTTCAGCTGCGCGCGGTGTTAATACATTTTACCCGAGTTGGATATCTAAACATGCCTCAGCACTGAATGCTGGGAGTGCAACACGTTTATGGCTGTGCAACTCGCGTAGATACCGAAGCGTTTCGGGGTACAGTATGAAACTGTGCGAAGATTGTCGGCGTATAGCGAAGGTTGGAGAGTGCGCCTTCCATCAGGCAGGGCCTTATTGTCAGCCTCTCGTCGCGTTTGGCCTTCACCCAAATATAGGGCGTCAGGTTGCAGCCAACGACTCGGGTCTACTTAGTGAAGCACTATTATTAGTGTTGCTGGTTCAGCGCATACGCAAATGCGGGAAAACCCAATATTTTAAAGGAACCCTATAATGAGCAACATGAAGTATGTATAAGATTATGCAGGTAAATCGTCCTTTCAAAGCTCGATTTTCACTTGTCAGGTGGAAAAGAAATAATTCCCAGAGGAGAAAATAAAGGCTGAGCTTCCCTTTCTTAAAGGGCCCCTTACCAAGCCACATAGCAAATTTTGGTTATACGCTGGAAGTGGTTAAGTGCCCTCTAAGGAGTGTTCGACGACAATAATTTTTCAAAGTATAGTTCAATAATAGCAGAGATAGAAATATTTGAAGTGCCGCGAAACCGTGATTGCTGGAAACGAGCGTCACTACCAATACAGGACACTCTCTCCACTTGCCTCGTCTAGCCTCCGCAAGCGAATTTTTCCCCCCCTGCGTTCTCCCATACCGAAGCCGGAGGATCGTGTGACGAATGCGTCACAGGCCCCGCCTTCATTTTCTTTTTTTTTTTCCCTCTCGCATTTTTTGCTGAATGGCGCCCTTCCGGTGATGGTCTCGCGCGCGAGATGTTGCGTTTTTCTCGTTTCGCGAAGCGGATGATTTTGCGAGCTCAGCACGAGATCACCTGATTAGCGGTATAGTGAGTGCCACAATCACAAGCAATGATGCAGGCGTGAGTGGATGAAAGTCCATGATCACGGCACTGGAATACGGTAGTAAATGACGTATTTTGGTTATCTGCGCGCGCGACTGCACGACGTGAGAACAAGCAGCAGGCGAAACGGAGGTACATCTATCTTGCTACGGTACGAAGTAAAACAAAAACACGCGGAAATTCGGTTAGCATGTTTTATTATTTCTCTATAAACCTCAATTCGTCTATTGACGCAAGAGATTAAACAAATAAATGATGTTATCTTGAATAATTCTCGAAGTCACGTGTCAGAGGAGAAGAGCAAACGGTTTGGTTTGACATTTAAGCTCTTTCCGTTTGAATTCCGCGCCGGAATTTCAGCGCCGGAACGTCAGCGTGGCGTGGCAGATTTCGAAACGTTTTCTGTTACTTGGGTCGTTTTATCAAAGGAAAGTTCTCGAAACTTGCTAGATCGACTCCTTTATAACCTTACAGCGCCATGTAGTCCTTCTTCACCAAGGAAACAAGTAAGTGCTCAAGTATACGCTTTCAAAATCCACGACATCATGGGCGAGGTGGTACGGCAACTTCACGGTGGCCTCGCCGCCTACTTTTCGTTTCAGTGTCTTTTCTCGCTTACCATACCTCCTCCCACGGTAAGAGAGATCGGTCTACTACGGCGCAGACGTAATTTACAAATAAAGCTTTACTATAAGATTACGTTTTAAGTGCCCCTTTAATGGCGAAACGCTGATCTCATAATAATTTCAAATACGCCTCTCAGACATACTCCATCCTGCCGTTTGCGTCGCGCAAGAAAATGGTAACCGGCGGGGGAACGTCATCTTGTTAGTTAGCGTACCGAAGCGTGTGCCTTCGTGCGCAATTTGCTGCGTGTTGTCGACGCTGGCCTGCTTAGCAATTTTGTCCGCCATGTAGTACGTGCACAATTTACGGCGGATAATAATTGCTGATTTATGAACCGCGCTTAGTTTCGCCACTGACGCGGATGCGTGCACGCGTTGACTGTTGTTATATTAGCCTGAGAAAAGACAACGCTGCAGGTAAGAGAAAGTATGCCACCGTAGCGGAAATAATTGCTGTCGTATAAAGCATAATTAACTTAATGTCCATTCTACCTGAGGTAAACAAATCATACTATCATGAGGCACTTCTTAGTGCCATGCTGTTGTATCATTTGGTTCTCAGCTATAGCGGAAGTAAAAAAAAAAGAACAAAGGAAAGAACGAAAAAGGAAATATATTACTAGACCTCACAGCAAGAACACCACGACCACACACGAATAAACACGGAACCGGCCACGAGGGAACAAAAATTATTTGATTGTTGACATGCCACCATAACGCGCAAATCTGAACATAGGTTGACCTTCTCGTTTCTGAATGAACAGTTGTTAGTCAAAAGCTGTCCCGTTTATATATTCATTTATGGACTTGTGGTCTAGCACTTAGGTCTAATAATTAATTAATATGCATTGACTATACCAGCTATATAACGTCGTCCTTAAGAACCGAAAATAGCGTTTGTTTGAAAACGCAGCTGAACACCGTGTATGTTTATCCGAGTAGGTAATAATGTTCGCATTTATGCACCCTTAACGCATGTATGTATACTGGCGCAGCTCATGCGCGCCTATTGATAACTTTCACGTGACGTCACAGACACACCTGATCCCCATGCCGGTATAACAAAATGGCGGCTACGATGATGTCTGTGCAAACAATCTTATTGATATCTTTCACGTGACGTCACAGACACCGCTTATCACCGGGCCGGTGCACCAGCATGGCGGCTACGATGACGTCAGTGCAAGGCATCTATATAGCTTTCGAAGAGAAAAGAGGTCGCGTCCTTTCTGTATATGTGTTGTGCTCTTTGCAAGAGCCATTATGATTAAAGCAGCTAGATGTGGCACCCAGTGACGTCAGAAATTAGGGGAGTATATGCGACAGAAATTCCGCTCTATTTCGTTTCTGGCGAAGTAATTTTAATTGGGTAGACCCTGGCTGCACGATATAACGGTGGCAAGATGTTCGCTGATTTAATGTTGTTAGAGCGTGGACTGGTAGCTCTGAAAAAAATACGAGTACTTGGCCTATGGCCAACAGTTGAGCTACAGAAGAGAGCACTTGTGGCTTTAGAAATCCTTTCAGAAAGTACAAAAATGTGAGGCTCATATACTAAAGGCTGAAGCCACTGAAACAATGCCTTAAATACAACGGACCGTATATGTGTTGTACGCGTATGAATTTATTATATGTTGTGTTATGTAGCTATGTGTAGATACGTCAGCCGTCTCGCCTGCAACACTGGCAACTTCTGCGGATGTTTTTTTTTCTATTTCTTCTGTACTTTCACTTGGTTGTCCTTTCATTCTCTTATATGCCTTCCTTTACTCGTGCGCTAAACTTCACGATATTTGACTGTCTTCAGTGTTTTTCGTGCTATTAGTTACGTTTACCCTAGGAAAAAAGCGTAACCGGTGCCACTAAAAGCGCCAATCTCTTCTTTAAATTCAACTCAGTCAAAAATATAAAGGTCCCGCGGACTTTTCCCATGCGCGGGCTAGGTTCAAAGATCTACCCTTTCCCTGTTCTGCATACTTGCAAAATGCACGAGTTTCTAAGTTTGTCAAGCGATTATAGAGATGTTACCACGTTAAGTATTTAGTGCCGCCTACTCTGTCACTTACATTTCAAACGCAGTGCATGTAAAAAAAAGGAAGCGCTGAATAATACATTCGCGTACGGGCATTTCCACAGACAAGTACACGTAACAATAACGCGGCCAAGTCTACAGATGCAAACTCCGACTGAAAAATAACGCATGACACAAGCACCCTGATGTTCAGGAAAACATGCGTGCGAAGATGGCATGACGCTTTCACAGAAGCGCAACTATTGTATTCGTGCGTCCAAACTGTGACAGAACATAATCGCAATAAGATGTAATCATTCTACTGCACGTAATCGCACAAATTATTATATGCCGGCCCCTTGCTTTGTTTGATTATCTTTCTCAGAATCACTCACGCACTCGTCAGTTCGCGTACCCCGCAGCTGTCACGCTCAGGTCCGGTCGCTCACACAGGTCTCTCATAATAGACTCCGGTCACGAGATGTCTCTATTATAAACGCATTCGGAAGCACGAAACGTCGGCCGTCGATTTCTGGCGCGTAGTGCGTATATACCATCTCGGGGAGACAACATTCCTTGGGGCCAACAGCGAGCTCTGGGAAAAAAGAAGACGCGACACGTCTTGCCGCTCGCACGTCGACGCAGCAATTATTCATCGTCAGTGGAGCGTCATCCTTTTTTTTTTTCCGCTCTCCAACATGCCTGTTTTGTGTGCTCCTCCCAAAAGTACCGTGTTTATCCAGCACTGAAGAAGTGAAACAACAGTAATGTTCTAATTGGCAGCTAAAGTAATTTTATATAAGTTACGCCGTGGCGATGCAGCCATATGTACTCTGACTACTCAACAAGAACCCTTAGGTGAGATTTGCTGGGTGTGCCGTTGCGAATTGATCTGGTGAAACACGGCACGATGGGAGAGGCGTAGATGACTGTGAAGGAAGTGGTGGGATGCCTCTGATGTCACGTTGCATTAAGGCTTTCTCTTTGCCTATACCTAGTTACCAGGACTGCGTGACTGCTTCTGGCTGCTGAGTCAATCAGTATCTTCGGTATATAGTCCAACGCCTCTACAACGAAATGACCTGTATAACGAAGGAATAATTATGTCCCGGTTCTATTGGGAGCTGTGCGATGCGCGACCTTTACAACGAAGTGACCTCTATAACGAATGATTTCGGAAGCCCCAAAACACTTCGTTGTAAAGGTACTTACTGTTTGTCCCTTACTTAAGGACTTAGTGTTTGTCCCTGCAAACGTTAGCGAAGTTGTTAAAAGAAAAAAAAAACGAAGAAAAAAAACACAGGTGCCAGAAACAATAATAAAACCTACACTGTTCGTTCGTCACATATCTGACAACCGAACACTCTAGGTGTCATAATGGTGTATTGCACCGTATATTTTTCTTAACTTTTTTTTCGTGTAACAGCTTGGCTAACGTTAAAGGTAAGACGTAAACATCGCAAAGGTAAGACCCTTACACAGCCTTTCCTGGGTACCTTTGCAGCACCAGAAAACCCTAGAAGCTTGTTCCAACTACGCTCATAACTCAGCCCCTGTCAATGGCAAAACTAAGCCACCGAAATAATTGCGGGGCGCTTACACTTACGTGGATGCGATAGTCACGACGACTGCCGCCCGCAAACAGTTGCAAGAACAATAACGCGATCCTGTAAGAGATGACGCAAGAATTCCACGCACGCCTTTCCTCAAGCTGGTTAAGAGAATGAAAAAATACATAAATGAAGCGCACATAGTGGGATATATATCATTCGAGGCAACGAAAGAAGATCGCGGCATGTTTCTTTTGTCGCACCACATTCTGCGCTGAACGTGCTGTACGGTTGATGGAGCGCTCCCGACGTCACGGCCGTAGCAGCGACACCACAACTAAGCAAAGCCGGAAACAGCGCAACGAGGTTCCTTCAGTCTTTCCTTCTTTATTTATTTTTCGTGCCTCGTAATCCGCCAGATCGCGTGTTTGAGTGCCGACAACAGAACGGACGATTTCGAGCTTGACGGGAGGTGATGGAGGGCTGCTGCTGCTTTTGTCGGAGCTCACACGTTCTTACTTCCAGGAAAGAAATAGCTGTCTTGGACAGCCGGCACAGGCCTTAACGAGCGCTTGCGACTTGGCCGTTGGAATGCGATTGTTGAGTACAATGACTCCTGCTTGTTCAGTGGAATTGTTTTTGTTCTTTTTTTTTCCATCTCGTCCCGTTGACTGTATGCAGAGTTGGAGGCAATGTTGTCGGACGGAAGCACGGAACTATCTCCAGAATGAACTGTAAAAGGGTCGCTAGAAATTTTCAGTATTTAGAGATAAGTTTCGGGCACCTTCTTATGAAATAATTTAGCTAGACGAAAATTGAATGTTAATTAGGCCCCTGTCATGGAGCAAATCTCGAAGGTAATTGAATGTTTGGATGAAATTTGAAAGTTTATTTAACGTAATTCAGTTGTACAATTAAAAATAATCAATTTCGTAATGTTTTTCATGGAAAGCCCGTAAAAGGCTTCTGCTTACATGCTACTTCGACAATAACGCTGCATTTGTGTTATTAGAAGTCCTCCAGGCAAGTACGAATGGGCTATGAATGTCACAGGTGCCTTCACTTCTTGAAAAAAAAAAGGAATGTGAGCTTGATTTTTCAGCTTAGAAAGTTTCGCTGGCCACAACTGTAGCAGCGGGCAATAACTTGAATGATTCGTGCCCGTCAAACGAGTTGACACAAACGATACGCACAGTGTTATTGCTGTAACCCTGCAGGAAGCTGCGTGGTATTTTTTGTTCATCAAGTTTGTTCATCCTAATCTGCCACCAAGAGCACAAACAGACGCAGGACTGAACAACTGAAGCCCCGCAACCGTCTTCATGTTCCATTCTGTGCTCCGTTTGTTTGCAATGCTAGTGGACTTTCAGAGAGCTATCGCAGGTAAGGAAAACACACTAAGCCTAACGAACTACATTGACCAGGAGGGACAAAACAGTACAGTCGAACGGCAGGCGCGAGAAGCAAGCTGACGCTCAAGGAAATTGCACATAAAGAGATGCTTTGCCCTTCTCGCATCCGGCTCTCGGCTTTTGCCATCACACTCGACGTCACAATTGGCCGACGTGAAATGAGAGCGTGTAAGCTATGAATAAAAGAAACTGATGGCTAGCAGTAAGTATGATTTCACAGTGGCAAGCAAAAAAAAAATTGTAGAGACAAATTAGAAAGGCCGCTTCGTCGGAACACTGCGAGTTCGCGGCGAAAACCGCATCTGGCAAATCGTTGATGATATGCTCTCGAAATAAATCTCCTTGCTCCCTTGTCCCCCTGCCCCGTGGTCAGCAGGACAGAGCAGAGTGGCTGACCGTTATGAATCTATTCCTCGCCTCGCTTATCGTCGTCATAAATTTACGACAGCGTTATCTAAGACGGAGTGGCGATATCGCTGCCAGCGCACATTCCCATCGCTCATTGCCATTCCCGCGGAACGGCCGCGCGGTATACGTACGTGTCACATCAAAATGGCGGCAAGCGTTTTTTACGTGAGAACTCTCAGAGCGTGCCGATTGCTATACTCCGGGAAGCTTTTCGAGTGGTTCGAAGCGACGGCGACGACGGTTGTGTGAAGGAATCTTTTCGTCTTCTTCTATTCGTTTTTTTTTTCTTTCAGAGCTCTCAGTGCGAAGGAGCCTTGTTTGCTTTGCCGCACGTGTGATTGCAGCGGATGGAGATGGGGGAGGGTGAAAGTGGCAGCTTATCTCACAGCGACGGGGTCTTCAATCAGTAGCAACAGCAGCAGCAGCAGAAGCCGCGCATTTTTCTGGTGCTCCGGGCCCGCTTCCGTCGTTGCTTCTGCACGGGGCGACAAGGCGCGCCACGCCGATAAGCGAGACGCCTTGGCCTCTCGGTCCGATCCTTGGGTTCGGCACCGCGTTCGTGCACCTATTCGAGAGTCGAAGGCTTTCTCTCTCTCTCTCTCTCTCCTGTATACTGGCGGCGCGGCTTCCGTTTGTTGGCGGAAAAAATAAATACCGCTCAATGACAGGTATTTGGCGGGAGATATGACTCCGACGTTGCACGCAGAAGCTTCTAAGGTGGCGAAATGTTGTAACGCTAAGTGCTTTGCGTCGAGCGGTGGTGCGTGTGTCGGGAGTGCGTCGAAAGCGCAACTGCAGTTACGCCAATTGCGGCACCAAGGGTTGGTATGAAGCACGTGAATACATTTTGAATAAATTTGGAATGATGTTTTAATACTACGCGTTCATACAGGTATTGCAGAATTGCGTATGCTTGTAGTGCACACGTCGGACTTTGGTATATAGTTCCTCCGCTGTATGCATGCGGCGGAAACCACATAGCATTCCAGCATTTTATTCAGCTGAAAGCTCCGTGGTCTACTTAAATTGGCTCTAAAGCTCTTTCTGCTGTTGTAAAGTACAGAAAAATGTAAGACGACTGGTACGTGCTGATTAAGCATCTTATTTTTCATGCATGACACACCGAATTGCTCTTGCATGAACGTGATAACGTAACTTTCCTGTCTGATTATGATAGTAGACACTTCTTCACTAAATCTAAAAAGATATTTACTATTTCCATGTAGGACATCTTCCGAAGCATTCGGTCGTAAGGTAACTAAGGCGCGCATCCTTCACGAAATTCAAGAAACCTGACGATGCTTTCATGCATTAGGCACAGCGAAAGTACATAATTTACAACATACAAAAATGATCAAATTTATATTTGCGATTAAAATAATATATGTTAACTATGACCAATAATTAGACAAGAATGTGGGCTAACATGTGCTCTTAAACAGTTGTTTCTGCTCCTTTTGTTTCATATATCGATCACTTTCACATTCATTCTGTCATTTTTCTCTCGATAGAAGATACGAGAGATGAAATACGCGAAAAGCGATAGAATGACTATAATGTGCCGACAAGAATACGCGGACACCCACAGCGATAGCTTAGGGACTATGACGCTGTGCTGCGGAGCTCGAGGTTGCGGGTTCGACCCCTACCGGGACGGCCGCGTTTCGATGGGGGCTAAATGCAAGAACGCTCATGTACATAGATTTAGGTGCACCTTAAAAATCCCGAGCTGGTCAAAATTATTCCGTAGTCAGCCACTACGGCGTGTCTCGTATTCAGAGCGTGATTGTGGCATGCATGTAAGACCCCAGAGTTCAATTTTCAAACGAGAACCAGATGTGAAACGCGTCATGCAAATACTGGAGGGATTCATGAACAGTCACAGAAAGTCTGCGGTAGCGAATTCGAAACGCTCGCCCTTTTATGAACCGCGACAATCCGTTGGATATGTGCCGTGTTTCATCGGTAAAGTATTGCTTGACTATCAAATCTCTGTCGGGAGATGCGTACGTAATACTTGTCAAACGTTTTCGCACTGTCGTCATACGGCCTTCTTTGTTTACTCCTAGAGCATGAAGAACACATCGCCACCTCTTGAACAAATGCTCTTGTCCTCCCCGAATAACGGTAACAGTTAATCAGAAGTTGGATCCCTTTCTCGGCATGCAAGAATAATATTTCTCGTGCGATATACGCTTAACATGATCAAATCGGCATTCAAAGAATGCACAAGAACTCATTCATGTTTGGCGCCTGAAGAAGGTGCGGCCGCTGAACGTCACCTCAAATTTCTGTCGCGACGGGGCGCCAGGCCGCAGCACGAGATAGGGAGCCTACATGCAGCGCCGTTTTAGCACGAGCCTTTGTTGTGGCGTCGAGACGATAAAGGAGTCTGAGACGGTGGCCGCGGCCTCCTGCTGCCTTTGCTTTTTGATTTCGCCGTGCTGCTCCTCAAAGGAGCTCGGCGTCTTCTCAGAACCCCGGCGCTTGGCTGGCGACATGAGGATGAGTCCTCGGCGGTACTTTGATTCCGATAGCGGCCCACTCTCGCAAAAAGGGAGCCGCCAGGCCCTGAAGCATCTGAAATATCGAGAGCCGATAACGAACGGTTGCCAGCGATAATGCGACTCCTGCACAACGGACACCGTCTTCAACACGCCGGTGTCACTCTAAGGTCACATCATGGCTATAACGATTTCTCACCAACTGGCAGAGACGCACGGTGGCTGAATAAATTTTTAATGTGGGAACCTTCCCCGTTTTCAGTTTCGGTGGTAAATCATTGCCTTCGGCGTCCATAGCTTCAGAGGGAGAGATAGACGGAACGCTTTGTTGTATATGGGTTGTACTTCGGCCTAATTACATATAGGAAGGGAGGGAGGTGTAGTGGAGGAGTGACGCGACTCCTCCGCTATCCACCAATATATTCGAGCACAGGGACACAGAGTTGCCCACCTAAACACCGATACCGAAACCAGGTAAAATGTACAGGATACAACAGAAGGTTAGCTATGTTTGTGGCTTGAAAAGCCGGGTGACAGGGAGGGAGGAGGCACATAGAAGCGCGAGGATCTTTCTCTTTCATTAATAGAAGTATTTGAAAGAACGCAAGACTGCAGAAGCAGGAAGAGTGAATGCTGTGGATACTCGAAACGAAACAAGAACTGCCATGGTGATAATCGCGTGCATTCGAAACGCACAAAATATTAACGTCACAGAAACAGCGTTTGTGCCTAAGCAAGGTTCAGAAATGTCTAGAAATGTTATCCGGACACAAGCCCAGAACGAAGCACGAATAACTATATATACATCATCGTCTTCTAATGGGACCGCAGATTCATCCCATCTGTATATAAACGATACCGGATCGGGCCTGCTTGTCGGGCTGGAGTGTGTCCATTCGGTTCGTGCGTGTTACGCCGGTTGGCCTGAGTTTGTGTCATGCCGGGTTGGGTCAACGCATCCGCACAGGTGGGCTTCCACTCACTCCGACCCACTAAGCATATGTGCTTTCGTGCGGGAGTGGCGGCCCACATCCAGCAATGGGACACGGTTACAATATCTTCGCGAGTGGTTGTTTGGGCCCAAATAAAAAAAAAAAAAATAGCGCAGCTTGCACTAAGTTGTGCAAGGCTGGAGAAACAGCGGAGCTGGTGATCACCCAGCTTCTTCCGGTTTCGCTTTCCCGGGCTCGGAACTCGGCCTTTCGTCGCTGTTTAGCAGCAGCGGCTTCGGTGCGATACTCCGGATTAGCAGCAATCGCCGCATTCTGCGGCGATTGTTGGTGGTTGCTAGGCAACGCGCAGTGACGTCTTCGCTAGGCGAGTTTTTGCGAACGCTACGCTGGGAAATATATAGCTTAAACAGGTCCGCGGTTAAAAACAAAACAAAATGGGCTTACGCATCAACTGTTCGTAAGAGCAAATGACAACCTACCGAAATGGCGGATATACCGGGTGTTTTTTTTTTTTTTTTAAGCTATACAGAATTTTTTCTAAGTCGTCTGTGGAAGGTAGCACAATTATAATCCTTGAGCATGAATTGCCCGAACAAAGGGCCATTATCTGCACAATAAATTTAAATACATAATTAACTATAAGTAACAATATTCTGGCAATTAAGTTTTTTAACGAATTATTCACCGCGCATACTGCAATTTACGAATTTTGGATGGTTAGCTTGAAAGAACATATTTGGCACCGGCTTTGATATACGCGTTGTGAAACTTGCGGCAAGAATACACTGTTCTACTTACTTTTTAAACAAATCCCCGTTTGTTGCAGTGAAGCGCAAAAATAACTGGAACGCCAATGTATATTGTCGCACACTTTCGGAATAAATTTCTCAAAACTGGCGCAATCGTGGGAATTCGTACCAAGTGGATACGTCTTGCGAACTCACCGGCAACAATTTGTAAACTGCAATATATACGTACTGTAACACAATTAGTTAAAAACGCTTAACCTTGCACTCGGTCGCGCAACGCTTGAAAGAGCGAAGCTGGGCGATCATAGCCCAGCATTTTCCGGAAGTGCGACCGAACTTTCCGTCTTATTACTCATGGTGATGATAATTTCTTTTCGCGCGCCTTGGACTTACGGATGTCACTGCGCGTTGCATAGCGCAGCTTGCAACACCGACACCGCGTTCCACCGCGTTGCAATGCCTACAACGCGTTCCAGCAGACCCGCTCCGTGAATGCGTCTCTCTCTCTCTCTCTCGTTCTCATTTTCTTTATTTCTCTCTCGAGCATAGCCGACACCACCTATATCTCTAGTCTAGGTGGTGTTGGCATAGCGCGCAAAACCTCTTCTTCACCTCGCAGTACACGAGCGTGCGAATGCGCCAGCTGTGGACGAAGACGACGACGCTCGAACGCAATCATATGGTTCGCATAAATGCATGTTCTGCAAGCGTGGCTGTATAGCCTAAAGCGTGCAATTTATTTTTGGCAACAAAACTCTTTTATGTGCTGCAAATAATTCATTGTTCTAGGGTTTACATACAGCAGTTTCACCGAGTATTTGCAACCTTTATTTGGTCATCATCTTATGAGCCAATGAGGCGTGACAATATTTTCAGACCAGTTATATAGTGCAGGCGGTCTTGGCCTGGTTCACCTTTATGTTAGACAATTAGTGTCTCGTTTCATCTTTTTTCGAGACTGTTCTCACCCATTACTTCGGGCCTTCTTGCAAGTTAATCTCGTCAACGTTTTACCAAATTTAGTAATTTCGTCAAATTTTGCTTCACATCCATAATTGAAGGGATTCATGCGTGAAGTGTGCCTCTCAGTGCGTTTTCTTGCAGTGAGGTTCTCAAATGAGTACCTATTCTCTATCTCAAGGAAAAATCTGTATAAAGATATAATTGATATGCTTTTTTAAATCTGCGTTATACCGATCGCTGTACATCGGCTTACCTGGAGATGACGTCCTTGCACGGGTCTGTAAGATGCCTATTCCTCCACACACCAAAACATTCTTCTTCAAAGTGCACACTGAAACGTTACCTGTTAAAACATGGTTAAATAGGAAAGGCATCTTTGTATCTTCGATTGACTGTCGTCTTTGTAATGTACCGGAAACTATAGAACACTGCTTTATTGATTGCAAGGACGCCATATTATTTTGGGACAATCTGGAAAGGACTTTAAAAAAATCTTCATATAAATTCTTATACGATACGACATCTGATACCACCTCAATGTGAAGATGTGCCTTTTGACATGCTCCTACTTATGGCGTTTCACAGTTTATGGAAAACTCGCATGTTAGACCGGAATGCAGAACTAATTGCATCCTCGAAGTAACATTTCATTTGGATGATTTCACAAATGAAAGACTTCTATGATCAGAGAGAATCCCAACCAGACCGGTATCCATTGTTGATGCAGTGTATCCTTTTGCCTCCCTTTTAGAGAAGTGCTTACTGTAATAATTGTACTGTGAAGTGTTTGTTTTGTGCTTGTAGACGCGGCTAAACTGTTTTGGCCGCTATGAAGATATCTTACGCATGTATGTTTTATATTCGTAATCAATACCATGAAAAAAAAAGTGCCCGTGTAGCTTAGTGGTTACGACGCTCGCCTTGGGTCCGTGGGTACGCTGGTTCGAATCCCGCCTAGGCAAGAAAGTTTCTTTTCTTTCTTGATAGTTTCTTGATACAAACCACAAATTACGGCTGGCTTAAACAGCTTCGCTGCTAAAACGTAATTAGCGATATTTTATTATTAATCGAATGCGCCTTTCGATTCGTCGTACAAATCTGTGCCCCTTCGAGAAATCCCGCTCAAGGACTAGAATTGTGCTATCTGCCTCAGGCCATTTTCAAATATACTTTATGGTCTAAAAAAACAGTTGGCAATACGTATTAGCGAAGGCACCTGGCCAATTGCAAACCGCACTTACGGGCAGAAAGCTTTGCGACTTCGATCCCTGGGGCGGTATTCTGTAAGAGTCTACCTAGTGGACTGTCCATATCGGCTGTCGCTGATTGGCTGCTGCTTGACGTGCAGGAAGGAGACTGGCTGGCACCTTCCTGCACGTTAAGCAGCAGCCAATCAGCGACAGCCGAAATGGACAGTATACTAGGTAGACTCTTACAGAATACCGCCACTGGTCTCGACGCAAGGTGCCGAATCGACTCCGCGATGTCGGCCCTTGTAAAAGGGGTTTCAGGCTAGTCAGGACCGACTTTGCATACGCTGGTGGATCGGGCTGACTTGGCTTAGCCAGGACTGCGACTCGGTCGTGTTGGCTGCATGCTACGAAGCTATAGTTAGCTCGACGTACGCGATCGATGTATTATTTCAGTATACTTTCACGTGTTATACTGGTCAGTCATAAGAGGCAGATTAAGAAGCTACTCAGGCTATAAAGTGTAGCTATATACGGGTCTACGCTGGCTTCGTGCGTGCACCTAACAATGGTGACTAAAGTATTAGAATATTCTGTTAGCTGAATAAAAGAAGACGGCCGATTCTCTCTTCCGTGTTTATTGGTTAAGGCCACGATTTGCCAAATATGCGGTAAACGTGTAGCTTGCCCGAGGCCTTGATATTTAAGAAGAGTACAGGGAAAATGGAAATAAATCTGCGAAGAAGACTAGTGAGAGATGTGCGAAGATGCGTGGTGCAAGGGAAGGTAAATAAAATATGTTATGAAAAAAAGGAAGAAAAGTTGCATATTGCTGCTTTGTGTATGAAAGTGTTAAGATACTAAGATACAGCAGACACGTAAAAACAGCGAACTTGTCGGCATGTGCCATCGCGTCATTTCGAGGGTAATAATATGACCACCACCACCATTACCGTTATCATCATCATTATCACCATCATCTTGATCATTGTCACGGATGTAGGCAGATCATATACGTTTGATTAAATGCCTCATGCAAATAAGGAACTTCTGTCTTAGCTTTGTAGCATTGCGGATGTCAGCTTCCTTTATTTTTACGATGCTGCGTTCAGTGCGCGGTATCGGTACTGCGCGTGCGGCATCGGCGGGGCGTTCGGGCTATCCTGGTTACAAAGTTATACACCGGTGTGGCACGGGCCAGTCGGCACGAATGTTTTTTGATACATTTACGACATTGCTAGAAGGAGACCTATCCCACTGTGCGCGCAAATCTCCAACACTGCCGGAACCCTGGTTAAGCCTGTTTAGACGTTTGCGGCTTAGTTGAATCCTGAGTTTCGAAGACGCGGGCGCGTTCTGTCCGAGCATGGTTGCCGATATAGCGGTCTGTTCTGGCGAGTAAGTACTCTTCGCACGTGGTTCTCGTGTCAAGCCTAAAACAAGTGACATCTACGTTAGAATTACCTTCCTCGTAACGACGGAGCCAGCAATCTGATCACCGGTAAACCACTCGAGGACTCGTAAGGCTTTTGCGCACTAGTCTGCTCTTACCTCTATATAATCTGATTGCAACCGGGAAGCAGTGTTATGTCGCATAGAAAACACGGCGTTCTTCCTCGAAGCACGACTCGTAAGAAACCGCGAGACGCATGCGCAGACAATGTTTTGCGATCCTATCTTAAATTGTGCGACCTTATCTTAAATTTTGCCATTAGCCTTTCTCTATCTGCAGCACGCACCGTCTTGTATGGAAGCGTTTTGCCGCCATTTGCCGTAAGTGCACGTGCTTCCGGTAGTAGCTGCGTATATAAGTTCTCTTTGGACAGATGTAATGAATAGTTACCGTAGCAGTTCTCCCAGATCGCTAATTCCGAGCAGATAACAAGGGGTACTGCGAAGAGAGACCCGAATGAAGGCAAACACGTCCCCAGGACCTGAAATTCGACGTCCCGTATCGATGGCTATTTATAGCCACTCTGATTGCGATGTATCAACCCTTGCCGCGCGCAGCCGATGACAGCCGGCGATGGCTCGCGAAAGCCTAATTCGGTCGTTGGTCGCCGGCGCCCAACAGCCTGGCCGATAATACAGGTTTGGGCGGCGCGGTGTGGTCTGCGCGCCTTTTGGGAAGAATAAGTAGAAGAGGAAGAAAAAAAAATAAAACGACGAAGAAGAGGCAAAAAAAAAAAAAAAAGAAAAGAAAGCACCGGGGCTAAGCCTTTTTCCCCCGGTATTCGATGGAGAGAAAGATGGAGCGAGAGAGGAAATGAGTGGCAAGGAGGAAAGGTCAAAATCTGGTTGGCGCTGCCACTCTAATTGCTGGAACAAACAACCGCGAGGCAATCGTGCGATTCTGGCAGGGTAGCGAAGCCATTAGTGTATCCAGTCTGGGCTGGGCCACGTGACATCGCTTGTATACCCTCCAGCATCCTCTCTCTCTCTCTATCACCTCTCAGCCTGTAATCATCCTCTCCCAGTCTCACGAAGCGCATCCTATAGGCCTGTGCGTGCGCTTTCTCGATTTGCAGTCTGCGTTTGCTTATTCTTCAGCTAATGCCAAGTTTCCTGCTCAGCGAAAATTTTCTTATTATGCCGGGCGTTGACAGCGCGATTTTTCAGCGAACTGGCAACTGCTGGTACGTAGCACGGAGAATGAGTGGAGTTTGGCCTCAGGTCCGGCCGGATGTAGGAACTTTGTTGACGCGGGGAGGTTTATTAATTCGGACGCGTAATAACACACCTCGGTAAGCTTGTAAACGTGACTCAGAATAGTTAGCGTTCCGCGATGCGTGACTGGAGTCATGTTCATAAACGTTTTGCGGGCGCCGAATTTACAATGTAACAGTAGCGTGTTGTAAATAATTGAATAAGTGGGCGCGTTGCCTTAAAAGAACATCCGTTTTGCGATACACATCTGCTACCAAATAACAGTTAGGCGAATATTTAAATTCATTGCATTTATGTTACAATGCGTACATTAACTTCTACTTTTATTGCTGCCAGCAGTTCCAGCTGCTGCATACTTCTATAATGAGCACTTTCTCCGATTGTAGCAGCAAACTAATATGCTTAGTCAATGATAAGCACTCGGCTAGGGTTTCCTTGAGTACAAAATACATTATGAAGGAGAAAACTAGCACAGCGACATTTTGCGTTGGAGGTGTATTTGTTGTGAACACTAGATCTTTATATTAAATCATTACTGGAGGTTCCTCAGCAGTAAGTGCGGGACAATAATCCTTGCTGTAATCTGATACTTCTTAAGTACCTAATGCGGATCGCTAAATATTTTACGGGGTCAATACCCGTATAGAAGTCACGAATACAAGTAGCACTCTTTACGCAGGAAAATGAAGCTAGCGCACGCTCTATAAAGTGGGTTAAGAGTTAACTTCAACATGTCATAGAATGACGTCGCAACAATGAGAAGCACTGAGCCAACAAATAAGTTCAGTATCATTGATGTTATCATCTTATGTGGACACATTCGCATCAAGTGGCGCTGCCACACGAGATACCATGCAAAGTGACGGTGATAATCAATCGTAGACCGCTTGTACAAATCACATGCATGAGGTTTACTTTGAATTTCATTCGTTCGTGCATTTCGATTCATTTCAAGTGTTGATTACAAGCTATCTCTTGAATATTGCAGGTGAAAATTGCTCGAGATTGCCCCTGCTACCTTATGAAGTTTTAAACCCTGGCCATTTCGCAGTCTGCAGGGCGATGCAGGAAGCTGCATGCGGGCAAGCACCAAGTTGCCGGTTCAAATCTCGGCTACGCATTCAAACCTGGGCACCAGGCGCAAACGTTCCTGCACCGTTTACGTTTGCACCAGATTTACGTTTACGCTGAACCAGATTTAGTGTAGCTTGAAGAGACCCAGATGGTGTTAATTAATTCGGAACATTCGTCTACTTATTTTAGTCATAGCTATGTCCTCACCCTGAATTTTTAAGACGTTATCGCTTCTTATTGCCTCCCTCAGGAGGAAAATAATAATATTAATAAAGTCATTCAACTCACTCTTGTCAGCGTTTATGAACAGAAACCCCAGATTTCTGTGTAGGTCTGTGACGTTAACTTTCATTTTTTGTTATTTCACACGTCGAAAGATTGTGTAGGTGGAGTACCGGAACTTATTATTTGTACTAGCTATACACTTCATCGCCAAAAAGGAGGGAGGGGGCGTATAGAAACATAGAAACACGCATGACGCCGGCACGCCCCCCCCCCCCCCCCCCCTCTTTCCCACCAGCAGAGAAAGTAAAAATCAAACCACTCCTCGATTAAGTCTGTTGGACGATTAAGGAACGACTGGAGCAACGTGTGACGCATTCGTGTGATGATCTGCACTGCGTCATGTGTGTGCAGTAGCACTTGAAATACGACTGCTGCCTAGCTCCGGCACTTCTGTGTTGCGCACCTCGAGAGTGCACACGGCACGAGTATACTTAAAGAAAGACGCATCTCTGACGCTATAAGGCAAGTATACTGTGGCTTCCGCGCTAATTACTATCCGCTCTATCACGCTTGTCGCGCATCATGCCGGCGAATAACTGGTTGGTGCGAACAACGCACACTTGCCCCGTGCTGTGAATAATAATAAAAAAAAATCCATCCTTCCATCACAGCTCACCCCAGTTTCATTAACACGTCAAGGCGGGCTTTCTGGATTTATGTTTCATGCTATACACTGCGAGCCACACGTACATGAGCGATTATACTTTGTGTTGTCGCTCGCCAGCCCCGCAAATGCTGCTAGCGAAGCTTGAATAGCCTGCTGCCAAGCCTTGCACAAAAGTTGCCCGCACCGAGCTAAGCTCAATTTACGTTTAATCGGCGAGCTGCTGAACGCAGTGCGTTGAACCTTTGACGCAGACACACAGTCTCGTCCACGGCGTAGCGTGATGGGCATTGTTCGCCCTGTTCTTCGGAGCGCGCGCTCATAGAGCACTTGCTCAAGTCATGAGCTGCGTGTGTCTTTGTATTCACATGAGCGCCCAGCGGGCGGTTCCGTCTCTGGTGTCTGTAGCGTGTCACCAAACTGGTCTCCGTCTTTGCGGGTAGCGAGACCAACTCGTACCCTTTGTTTTCCTGCCAGCGCTGCTTCGTACTAATCTCTGACCACTCAAGCTCTTAGGAGTTCTTTCTAAATGGCTCGGAAAATTGAAAAAAAAAAGAAGAAAAAGAAGCTGGCGTTATGGTGGAGGCCAGGGAAGACAGTGGCTGTATATACTCGTACGCTTTGGCGAGTCAATGCTCCATCACGCTTAATAGCCGCGGAAACGTGAAACAATAAACAAACGGAAAGCGACTCGCCCTCGAGCAAGATGAGAGATCGCTCGTGCGCCGCTCTCTCATGGCTATGATTGAGCCATCAGCAGCGGACGACGTAATGACGGCTCTTCCGGGCCCTGCAAGAGTCTCCTTATAACATATAACCGGCCCGCCGTCTCACTTGAAAAATCTCCCTCAATTTGGCCTGATGACGCTGCATGCTGGCGCGCTCGTTATTGCTATAAGGCTTGCCGTCCACGGCGGTCAACGGGAGCGGCGCCTCGGACTCGTCGAGTGCGACGTCTGCAGGGTATACGCGATGCGTGTAATAAAGGAGTTAGTCCTAACGAGACCTCGACGAATGAGTGCGTCTATTATCCTCGTTGCATTTTTTTTTCTTCGGGACGCTCATTTACATTTATAAGGAGGATGGTATATAGGGTTGCCTGATTTCTTGCGGTTAGGTGCAATTTGCGCAGGCGCATGTGAGGACGCGCGCCATTTTCTTTTCTTTTTTTTTTTTTTTACCATCGTGCCTGCCTGTGAGCCTGATGTTGATCTAGGAGAGCTATCTATGTACTTTCGCTGCGTTTGTTCTGGAGATCTCTAACCCGTCTGGCTCGTACAACTAATCGACGACGTTTAGAAGAGCTGAAATTTGGGCCTGGAGAATTCATTGTGCTAAGAATAGCGCCATATAAACGTTGTGCCCAATTATATTAGAAGCGAGACCTATTCAAGCATTTGTTGTTGTTGTTCTGTTCCTCAAGCACAACACTTACCCACTGCCGTAGATAGGCCAGACATCACGTGTTAAGAATAAAAAAGAGTGAAGGACAAAAAAAAAAAAAAAAAGGAAACGCGGAAATGAAAACAAAACCTATATGAGGAATAATTGAAAACGAAGAATAACACGTAATTGATTTGTCAGTTGATAAATATTTAAGAAATGTGTAAAAGGAACATAAACTTTCATGATTGATTTGGACTATGAAAGAATTGTAACAGACAATAAACGACGTATGGCATTGGGAGAAATGTGCTTGTCTGTCCTTTGTCATTGTCCTCTACATAGCGCTGCTTCCGCGCCAAAAGAAGGAAGACAGCGCCGACTGTGCCGTAACTCTTCTTGGCCCGCAAGCAATACGAGATGTTGAACACTGGGTATGGCGATGTGCATGTCGAGTACTTCATTTCGTGATTTCTCGCCTTTTGAGTGGCTGGAACAGTAGAATCCGAAAGCGAGAACGGGAGCAGAGCTCGGTCGCGAGTGTCTGACATATAAGAGTGCCGTCTTAATAATAAATGTCTTTTATGATTATTTATTTATTGTTATTTCTTATACCCCGTAAAAGCCGTCCCAGCCGGTAGTGCAGAATAAGGGGTAAGTATACACAGAAAGTAGCAAATTCGGTTCGCTACAACGCACACAAGAGCGCTATACGACAGAAAAAAAAATGATGAATGAAAGTACAGCATTATACAGCGAAACACAGCAACAACGAAAGTTATAATTGTCATAATGGTCATGTGTTTCGCATCATCATCATCACCGAATGTTTAGCAGACTTGTGTCACATTCATTTATTTTATATGGGGGGGGGGGGGGGGGGGATTGGAGCACGCTTAAGCTTCGCCTTTAAGAGTGGAACGCGATAGCATTCAAAGATCTCTGACTGTTTGTCAGGCTTCCCGGCAACTGCAGCTTTCTTTTTTCTGCACCTTCGTTAGGGTGGCTAGAATTCTAGCCACCCTACCTTCGTCTCGGCGCGCCGCTGCGGCGGAGGCGAGCGCCATCTGGATGGTGTTTTTGCAAGAAACATCGACCGGGGCACGCCACTGTATGAATGGGAGAATTGCTGAAAAAGGGGTTTGTGTTTGAGTTTCCGCGTAACCGAATTATGTTTTTTCGTATATTCAAATACCAATCCGACGTTATCATACCTGTAGGTTGTGGTTAAGTCGTACTTTACAGTTTTTCTGTCGTATTTTACTTTGCGAAATTCAATTAGCTCAACAGCGCCTCTGCGCCACGTGGAGGGGCTGTGCGGTCGGAATGGTTCGGGATGATTTTCTCGGCCGCGGATGCCGACGCCGAGACCAACGCCGAGGCCGGATTTTCTGAGACACGGGGCCCGTAACGCTGTGGCGTTAGTACTTAACATCACCGTCCGCAGCATCTCCGTGGCAATGTAGTTGCGCTTCTGAACTCGAAGTCGCGTGTTTTACACTCGCCACGGCAGCCGCCTTTTAATGTGGGTGAAATGCAAATATATATATATATATATATATATATATATATATATATATATATATATATATATATATAATCAATGTTAATCCAGGGTTTCCCGCTACGGTGTGCCTCATACAGATCGAGGGGTTTGAAGCGTATAACTGCAGATTTCTTTTTTTTTTTTGGTAATTGTGAACAACATGATGTACTTTCGTTCTTGCTATGTCGGTCAACAGAGGGAAATATTTTCTTTCTCAGTGCTCACACACCGAACCACGTCACTGATTTATTTGGCACTCAGGTTCTGGCCTTGATTTCGAATATTTTCCATCTTAATTGCCAGCAGCTACCTTTCATAAAGCGCTTCTGCGGCACTTTCTCACTCTCCTTTTCGCTGCAGTAGACTAGCACTTTTTGCGTGGCTAACATCCCGTCCTTCTGTATTTGTCCCGCCCGATGTGAAAAATACAATTTTTGCTCTTTTCCACTGGCTATATACCTTAGCTCTTCACTGCAACAGTGTTCAATCGATTTTCTACACAGCGCCAAATTTTTTTTTTTCTGTGGTCCTGCCAAGTCGGCAAGACACAAGACGGTGACGCCATATTCTGTCCGATCTTTTTCTTGATAAATTAGTGATTGTAGTTCCACACTAAAAACTTGATAAGAGAAATATTTTAGGGTGTATATCAGTTCACAATTGTGTGTTGTAAAAAAATATTTCTGCATCCAGCTCTTGCCTCAGGCTTTGAGAAAAGCAACCAGCTGGACGCTTCGCCAACCGTACATCTTCGCTGTGGTAAATTACGAACAGTTTCTCGTGTGATGTGACTGCCTAATATTCACCGCTGATTACTCGCTGGTTCACGAGAAACGTTTTCAGCCACCTTTTGTAAGGACCTAATACACATTCCGCGAGAAACTTATGACTATACGGCGCGACCACCGTCTTCATTTATTAGTTTGTTAGAGCTCTCGGGAGTGCTATTACGTGGCTGTGGACAAGTGGAGCAATTGCACTTCCTATTTTTAATCTGCTCCCGATAGTTCTAAAAACCGCCTCATGCCATTGGAGACCTTATCGTATTCGCAATACTTTGTTAAGAGCTGTTTAATTTTGATACAAAACTGCCAGGCTGGTTTTCGTAAGAAAGGCACTACAAGTTATGCATTTAGCATTCTGAAACACTTGATATTTATATACTGAATTCAGAGGTTGCGTCATCGAACTTCACTGTGGTCGTTCTCTTATAATTTATGTGCACCTGAAGAAATTGATGCCACCCATCCATCACGTTCAGAACATCTGTTAATGTGACATACGCCTTGCACTGGCCCTGTTAGAATTATCCAGACAACATAAAAATGTCAGTCACCAACCAATATGCTGCACAAACATAAGAACACACAAAAAAACACTTTTCAGTGACACCTGAACTTTTCAAATGTAAAATGGTTCACCACAAGGTCAGTTTGGAACTTACGTTCTGTGTCAATTGATTTCTAGGTAATACAGGTCTCGAAAGCAGTGTTGCTGCTGTGCACAATGCGCTCGATTGGATTTATGAGTTATGTAGTGTATCCGAAACATAATATAGCACTGTGCAATCTTGTAGTTGGAGTTCAGTACAACCGCTGTTGTGTTCAAACCGTAATACACCATAATGTTTTACTGGGCAAGTTGGTAATTATTTGTGAATAAACAGGAAGCCAGTGAGGCAAGCAGACGCATACACAACGGAAGAACTGGTCTGGATTTCAGTTTCAATTCACTTTATTTGCTAGGTAGTTCAGGCTGGATGAGCGCTGCACTACCCTATCCCCTCCCCCTCCCTTTTTTTGTAATAAATCCGGCGCTCGTCTTTCTTGTACACGCGTGTCACTAGTTTTCCTACTACAAACGTAGGCATTGTACGGTGCGTGCGAACCAAATAGAGAAGGTCGTGGAAAATGCGCACCGCACTTGACAACCCGAGCCAGCTGCGTTACGTAATACGACGCCCAGTGAAGTGCGACTACTTGGCGCGTAAATTACATACGTGTGCGTGCGAGCACATTCCTAACCATTCCCAACTGGAGCAAACGTACGCACAACATCCGGTCGTGAGCAAACAACAAGAGCTTATGTCACAGGCGTAACGTTATACCAGGGCCGTCCACTTCGCGTGTGATTAAGGCAGGCATGACCGACTAAGCTGCAGTACTCTCGCAGAGCATGTCCGCAATCAGTTAAACAGTGTTCCGACTGCGCACAATCAATAAGCACGATCGACGAACGCCATTCACGCTGTGCTACGCCGGCTACGCCAACTCGGGCTTTTTGACTCTATAGCAAGATGGCGGCGACCGGCTTCACTTTTGGAGAGCCACATCTACTCCAGAAGTCTAAGTATACAGGGTGTACACGCAAAGTACACAAATACACGCAAAGTGCCTCTAACGGCCAGTTGCGCGGCAATTTCGCGTGTATTCGCGGTCTTCTTTCACGCTCGGAAAAACACTTCTATGTAGCGCGTATTGGGCAACAGAAAGCTGCATCGGGAGTTTTTCATGCTGCTCTACAATTCTCTCATTGACCCTGTGATAATTAGGCCAGTGCTTCTCAAGTTAGATAATTAATAAGGAAAAAAATTACTGGCGGCTACTCCACTGTACTGGAAACAATATGCACTAGGTTGTCTTCGAGTATAACGCAAATGCACTTTTTTTTTTAAATCTTGGTGCGTGATAGTTGGGACACCCTGTATAACCACCTTGATAAAAACTATGAAACAGAGCTGCTAGCGCGTGAGAAAGCCCACGTGCAGACTACGGTTACAAGGGCCTTCGCAACAAGGATACACCGCTAGATGGCGTGCTTTATTTCGGCTTGCGCATGCGCCCTTGCGCACCCTGTAACGTTTGGCGGTCAGTTGTACTACGTGCACGTAAGCCTGCTAGGTAGCTGCTGCAGTTGAGTGGTCAGTCTTTTAGCTTTTTAACTGTTTATCCGCCTCTCTAAATAGAAGCGCATTCTTCGCATTCCCACTTCCATGCAATGCGGCAAATGTTTCTTCTTTCTGTCAGATGACGATATTCAAGCGTCGCCTGACTGCTTTGCAGTCGCCGCGCAAGCGCGCGTGTTGCAGACGTGACCGAGCAATTCCTTCTTCCGCATAACCTTAGATCGGACGTTTTCTTTTCATCGTCGATGGAGCACCGATCACGACTCGTCGTGTGCCACGTCGGAATGCCAGCCGTCGGTGCTATTCAAAGGCCCACGCGTATACAGTACATTTTCAAGTTGCCGAAAACGCCGCGACTATGGCATATATTCTGTGCGGTGCCGAACGAACTGTGTTTGCCCAGGATGACCACTTCGTGGATGAATTCTCGCCTTTCTTCGTGGAATGCGCTCTGATACTGCATTCATCGAGATACATGACCCCGGCCACCACGCTGGAGGTAAGTGCCTTACATGTACACCGCACGCATTTTTTTTCGCCCAAAGGATGCCGCGTAGTGTGTATAGCCTTCACAACGTATCGGTACCGTCTTTTCGTCCGAAGAATGTTGTGTCCGATCAACAAGAATTGCGGAATGTTAATCGATTCGTCCGCAGCCGCATTCAAGCTCGCCTCGCCCGTCTTATGGGGGCGGCATGCGACGAAATCCTGGTCACCCGAAGACATACCGTATAATAATACGGCGTGCAATCACGCGCGTGCACTTTAATCTCGATTCTGAACCATGAGAAATGTCTACTGAGAAGGAGCATTGCCTATAATTTTTTTTTGCTGGTTTTCTTATTCTTATGAATGATTTTCGGCCTGACCGATGTGCCCCCTCGCCGTCACCAGCATATGGGTTCATGCGTCTCCGGTACTTCGTGGTTACATCATTTCTATTTTGCTGAAGGAATATTTTGTGTCTGCAGTCTGCCGTGCTAGCGATGTGTGTATTAGTTTCTTTGCGCTGCCCTGTTTAAGGAAAAAAAAAACAGATTTTAGGCATCAGAAATAACAACTGCTTATTTGATTCATGGCGATGCGGACAAAGAATAGTCACAAATAAACGTTTTATTCTTCTTATATAGATCTAAGCGTTTGCTGCTTGCGCACAGTTAAAGCCTTGGTGAGTTTATGCGTTATACACGTGCTGATATACTGTTGTACGAGCAATGTAGAGGGGCATTGGCTGGTGAGGCATAGTTCCATCAGCAATTACAACTAAAGAAATCGAATTGAAGCCCAATAGCAGCGTCGACGACAGTGCGTCCTTTCACCAGACTGCTCGGCGACCGATGACGTAGGGGTGCCTGGCTACATTTGCCGCGTCAGCCGCGTCGTTTATCGCTGTGCGGTTGCAAGAAAGCGTCGCCGGTTGCAGCTGTCTCGCTAGGTTCGTTTCACGCGAGAGGCCCGTTCGTGTCGGATGAAATGTTCGTATACATCCCGTCGATCCGAAGACGGCCATATCGCATCCTCTATCCGCATCCTCGGCTCTCGTAAGGAGGATGGCCGATCGCCATATGCCGTGCCATCCAACAGCCTTTGTTGCACGATCGACGCCTTGTTCTCGGGCGAACGACACGTGGTCACGTGGCATGCACAGCGGCGTTGAAGTAGAGGACCCGCAGAATGCCTGGAGCGAACGAGCCCGGCTTCTTTCCCCTGCGTCGAGTGTTTACGACGGTGCTTCGTCTCTCAGGTGCCGAGTTACGTTTATGTTCGCTGCTGCGTCTCAACGACGCGCGTGTTAGTTACACATCCGGCGCTGTTTCTGCCCGCGTATGGTGTCTGGAGCCGCATCTGCGGAGCGTGCTTGGGACGTTCTCGAGACTGCATGCGGCGTATGACGCCGCGGTATCTTCGGCCACTGGTGAACGACCGACGAGGTTCGATGCTGGGTGTCATATTCGATTCGAGAAAGTGTTGAGCGCTCGGAGTTGAATGACACCCGCCGCCGGCACTCGGCGGCTCGTTTAAGTAATTCGGCGGGAGACAAGGAACAACCCGACTATACTTCCAGCGTGAGACGGAAGGCTTGGAAGCGGATGGGAAGAGCGAGAGTGTGAACACTATGCATGGCGTCGCGCAGGTGTGATGTGCAGTGCGGAGTGTATGCTTGCACGGTCTCTTATAGTAGCACAAACACGTGCCACTCTGCTTATTGAGTATAGGTTCATCCGAGTGCTTGTTAGGTAGTACCAGCACTGTAAGTATGGTAGGTCGTGCGAAGGGGTACATGACATTGAAGGAGCTTAGCGCGCCCAAGTTTTGCGTGAACAGGCTATTATGGAATTAGATCGATGCTATGTATATATAATAGTGTTTGTTTATTGGCCAAGTGTGATTCAGGATTTGGTGCCGTCAGAGTAGAGTAGAGAAGCTGAGTGCTGAGGCTATTTTGTAAAGATTTATTCAATTTTTTTTTCATTGTTTTCGCCCGGCAATAAGAAATGTGCGGAAACGTTTGAGCCAATATTAAAGCACGGCTAGAAGAACGAGATATAAAGGTAAGGGTTTTAAGTACATCATTAAATATTTCTAATAATTTTCTGAGATTCTCCTTTCTTCTCCGTTTGAAGAGAGTGTGCCATCGATGCACGAGGACTATGCTTCCTCCTGAATGCTAACATAGAGATGCACACTGTGCTCGTAAAATACTTTTCCCGCTTAGCAGGTACTAGAAAGAGGTTCATGCGTGCGTATAAACAGCGCGCGCTCACACGCACTGTTCACCCAGTCGCTGCCGCGGCTTTCTTTTAGATAACATCAAGCATGGTATAGACAGTACCGCTTAGCGAACATCGTGCGAGGAATTGAATGACTTATAACATCGTGTATTGTTTAGCTTTGTGCAGCACTTTTAGCACGAAGTTCGAAGCACATCTGTCATTATGTAGCGCAACTAACTGGCCCAGTTGGTGTTGAAACATATTGTGTGTACCCATATAAATTTTACTTTAAGATAAACCACAGCAGTCGCACGTTAGCGCGCGTCCTGGTCTCTTTTTTGTTCTTGTCTCGTTGTTAAACGTTTGCGCGTTACTTACAAGATCTCTCCATTGATGGCTTCGCACAGATGCACTTTCTGGTGAAACGGAAAAAAAAAAGAGTGTATGTAGGGCGGCAAATGAGGGCGCACCTAAAGAATACGTAATTGATAGTTTTAGACACAACTTGAGAGAAGGAGACGCCTCCGTCCTGAAATAACATTGAAGGAAAGCGGCGAATACACCCGATGCAAGTTGAGCGAAATTTCTGTGGAGGGCGAGCAGGTCATCCTTACACCCCGGGGTTGTTGTTCATTTCGACGACGCGAAAGAAAAGAAACACGAGCTTGTTACAATATATTAGCGTTGTGGTTGGTTTTTTTATTCGGCTTGAAAAGACCAGTCGTTCCACTATATGACGAGTTGTCTTCTACTTTGTTACACGTACGTATATAGGTTTCAGCACCGAAGAGGTGAATGCATACAGATTCACTTTTCGTATCCTCGAATGGCGACGTTATTGCGATTAGGCAATCTATATTATGATGGCTGTGTGAATTGGTGATGATACGTTTTAATGCTATGGCGATTATTATGAATAGAGGCACATACTATTGGCGCATACGCAGGGAAACATATCCAGTGACCCAAGCTGGCGGGAAAGGATAACGCTTAGATCCTGATAAGGATGGATACCGGAAAGTATGTGAAGTATATCCTAAGAATGCTAATTGCATTAAAACGTCTTGATCGGTTGGAGGAGTGCCAGTTGTCGGATCATGATGCGAGTTTGCATAAGTATACGTGGGATATTGCATATCATGTGCGTGGGATATTATAGAGATCAGGCTGGGGGCTTTGTGGGAGTCAGAAAAGTTATTAAAACTAACTTTAGCATTGAAAATAAAACCCACCTGGATCAGTAGGGCAGTTCACTTATTCGCGGACAAGTGTATGAAAGTTCTTCAACATGTTTTACTAGAACGTTCACGAAGTTGGTTTTGAAGGCGTTAGACTCAGTTCGAACAGCTTAATTGAACACGAGAAATACAGTGGTGCTGAGGTCAGTAACAAAAAGCCACCTAAGTTCTTGACAAGGTCTGCGATCCGAAATGGCAACTCCGTGAAAACACGCAAAGTAACTGCAAGAACACATAGTGATACTAGTGGGCGTCGACGATACGGAAGAAAAATAAATAAAAAGAGCTTGGGTGACAGGTGTAGAGCAAAATATTATGCCAAATAGCAGGGGAAAAATATAATATAGCAATCAGCGTAAAGCAAATCATATGTAAAAGCATCCACCTACTCCGCTACACGCATGCAAAAAGTATTGTTGCGTCCACGAGATGCGTTTATTGAGATGTCACGTAGAGATAGTCGTGACGGTCTTGACAAGCTAAGTGCCTATAAATGTACAAATATATGTAGATCCTTGGAATATAATGGCACGTACCCACTCCGGGGGATTGGCCAAGAACCGAAATAAAATGTCCAATAGAGTGCAAATTATACGCTGGCTAAGTTAGAATCGGAAGATAGAGATTAAAGCCTGCGTGGTTTTGTAATTATCAAATTTTTACCATAACCATAAACATAAAGCAGTTCAAATTATATTTGGGTCAAAGAAAAGGAGGCTTAAAAACTTTGTATTCAGAATTTAAATCTCATGGAACCTAAAAGAAAGTCTTGTAAGGTTCAGCAAGACAGCCGAACGTCCTCTTCGTCTTCTCCACGCTTCTTGCGTGCCAAACTTCTGGTTGGGGCGTAAACCGGGAATGCAAATAAGTCTTTCACACTATTTATTAATTAAATTCTGGGCTTTTACGTACGAAAACCACAATAATGACTGTGAGGCATGCCGTTATGGGAGATTCCAGACTAATTTTGACTACCTGTGGTTCTTTAACGTGCACCTAAATCTCAAGTGTTTTTTTTTTCTTTTTTTTTTCATTTTGCGTCCATCGAAATGCACCCGCCGTAGCTAAAATCGTACCCGCGACCTCGAGCTCAGGAGTGCAATGCCGTGGCCGTTGGGCTTTCGCGACGAGTTACAAGAAAGTGTACATATTTATAATGTGTACATATTTGTGCGGTGGAAAGCATTGCAGTACTCGTGGGGATAAAAAAAGTGTTCATTAGAATAGAATATCGTGTTGATTTTGTTACAGGGGGCGGCGTTACACCAGAGGAACCTCAATAAGTTTTATGCAAGTGTCCAAAAAGACACATTGCACACAAAGGCGAGCGCTAATACATTATCGAAAATTTCTCGAAGCGAGCCACATTTATTATTGGAGCAAAATGATTTAATATTAGTGGGAAAGTGTGACACACTGTCGCTGTTGTCTGGCCATTATCGTGAAAAAGTCACAGAAGTGCACAATTTTATTTGTTGTATATATGTGCTTATTAAAACACATCGCGCCTCGAGCTCGATCACGTAAGTAGAATTTCTTGCGTGTTTCGCTGCAAGCGTCAGTGTTGCCGTAATTTCTTGAAGCCTGTCGCTAAAGTGAGACCAAAAGGTCGCTAAATTTCCGCTAAATTTTGTTGCGAAGTAGCTAGAGTTGTCGCTAAGACTTTTGAGTAAGTTTTAGCATAACTGTAAGCGTTCTTTAACACTGTAGTATACGATAGCAAGGCGTAGATAACTTACCGAAACGTAAATTGCGTTTGTGTATAGGTTCCGTGAAGTAAGGATTAAAGAGTGAATTAACCACCTGTATGTAGTGCACTTTTGCTTTAATTATTAAACTTATATACATAACAATGGACAATGATAGCCGACATTTGGCGTTTACCCTCGGATTATGAGGTTCCGAATGCAGTATCGTTGCAAATAAACCAACAATTTGATTTTCTTATATCACGCGAAGGCACTTCGTGCCACATTAACCTTGAAAATGTTCCAGTTCTTGGCACTCCTGAAAAGATCTAGCCAAATTCTGCAACACGCACAAGGTCTTATGTTAACATGGCAATGACGATTACGCTACCTTTGTGCAGGTCAAACACTACGCTTCCACCCCTTGGTCTACCTGAAAGCTTTTCGCAGTAACGACTTGTCCAAACCCATGCGATATAAGAAAGAAATGTGTCCAGGCTCACGTGAACGAGCCCAACCTATGTATCTACGCCTTTGCACAATTTATCGATCTAATTTATTATTCACCAGCTGCGTTTCAAATCCCGCAATAAAAATTGCAAACTATTGTCACGTTATCCTGACGGAGAAGAATCAGACCATGACACAGGTGAAAGTCGGGAGACTAAGTGCTTATTGGGCGAACTTGTGCCCACAAGAACAAGTTACACTCGGGCAGAAAGGCAGCGGCGAGCACAGACGTCGATCGTCGAAGTCTGAACCACGGAAGCAGGCAAGAGACGCAGTAACGTAGTAATATAGTTTGAAAACGTAATTCAATGGGCGTTTATTTGGTATTGCAGACACGCAAAGTCTAAGCTAAAAGTAAATCGAAGGCCGGTACTGGCGCTTACAGACCTAGCCAGCTCTTGTTTCATTGATCCTAACTGGCAGATCGCGGCAAGCCCGACGATAGCAGCCGAGGCAAAACATAGCAGACGATGACGGTGCGCGCCGATGGCGCAATGCGCGCGATGGTAAAATAGCCACGCCGCAAAAATATTGCGCATGTGCAGAACTTCGCGTTCGCATCGGTAGGCGTCGCTGATAGCACCGTGCGGCACGCGCTCCCGTGTGTACGCTAGGCGTGCTCACGAAAGTACATTCATGACTCGTCGTAGATTGCTGTGTAACCGCTGGTGCTCGCGTGCGTTCTAGAATGTACAACATTCTAGAACGTAGTGTGCGTAAGCCGTAGCTCGTCTCATGGCGTCACGAGCAGCTCGCTAAGCCACTATACTGCAATTTCTGCATTAGGCCTATCACTTCATATCTTTCTCTTCATTAGAACCTGTATCTGTAGAAGAACTTGCTTTCCGGCTAGTTGGTGTCTAAGCTTGCTAAACATGTTGTTTCTGGCGCAAGGTACGGGACATGAAAAAAAAAAGGGGGGGGGGGGGGATAAGTAAGAAACAGTGGCGCTCCTCTGTTTGTTACATGTCCCTCTTTTTTCATGTTCCGTACTAATATCTAGGAATGCAATCCATGCATAAAGATCCAATCCCAGCGGTTGAAATCTCTATGCACTGTGTTAATACAAATGTAATATTGTATAACGGTATGTCCCGGTCTCCACCCATTCTGTAGTTCCCATAACATATCATTTTTCTCTACCCACTACGACAGCTCTAATTTTGTGGTTTGTACTGCCATTCTACACGCCACCGAGGCTATAGCAACTGGTCTGTACGAGCTCGTCTTATCCTTATCACCTTTGCCTTTCTCTGAAATTATAGTTGTTTTAATCACTAGCTCAATGACACCAGTCAGCTGTGTCTTGCACTTAGGACCATGAGGTGTATTAGGATTTCATCTGGTCCTGCTGCAGTGCTACTAGGAATATTTTCTGCTTTTCTTGCCAGTTAAGTTT